>NC_045434.1:21833312-22052908 GCF_002776525.5 Piliocolobus tephrosceles | reverse complement strand
TATGTGCCACATTTTCTTAATCCAGTCTGTCACTGATGGACATTTGGGTTGATTCCAAGTCTTTGCTATTGTGAATAGTGCCGCAATAAACATACGTGTGCATGTGTCTTTGTAGTAGCATAATTTATAATCCTTTGGGTATATACCCAGTAGTGGGATGGCTGGGTCATATGGTACATCTAGTTCTAGATCCTTGAGGAATTGCCATACTGTTTTCCATAATGGTTGAACTAGTTTACAATCCCACCAACAGTGTAAAAGTGTTCCTATTTCTCCACATCCTCTCCAACACCTGTTGTTTCCTGATTTTTTAATGATTGCCATTCTAACTGGTGTGAGATGGTATCTCATTGTGGTTTTGATTTGCATTTCTCTGATGGCCAGTGATGATGAGCATTTTTTCATGTGTCTGTTGGCTGTATGAATGTCTTCTTTTGAGAAATGTCTGTTCATATCCTTTCCCCACTTTTTGATGGGGTTGTTTGTTTTTTTCTTGTATATTTGTTTGAGTTCTTTGTAGATTCTGGATATTAGCCCTTTGTCAGATGAGTAGATTGCAAAAATTTTCTCCCATTCTGTAGGTTGCCTGTTCACTCTGATGGTAGTTTCTTTTGCTGTGCAGAAGCTCTTTAGTTTAATTAGATCCCATTTGTCAATTTTGGCTTTTGCTGCCGTTGCTTTTGGTGTTTGAGACATGAAGTCCTTGCCCATGCCTATGTCCTGAATGGTACTACCTAGATTTTCTTCTAGGGTTTTTATGGTATTAGATCTAACATTTAAGTCTCTAATCCATCTTGAATTAATCTTCGTATAAGGAGTAAGGAAAGGATCCAGTTTCAGCTTTCTACTTATGGCTAGCCAATTTTCCCAGCACCATTTATTAAATAGGGAATCCTTTCCCCATTTCTTGTTTTTGTCAGGTTTGTCAAATATCAGATGGTTGTAGATGTGTGGCATTATTTCTGAAGGCTCCGTTCTGTTCCATTGGTCTATATCTCTGTTTTGGTACCAGTACCATGCTGTTTTGGTTACTGTAGCCTTGTAGTATAGTTTGAAGTCAGGTAGCGTGACGCCTCCGGCTTTGTCCTTTTGACTTAGGATTGTCTTGGCAATACGGGCTCTTTTTTGGTTCCATATGAACTTTAAAGCAGTTTTTTCCAATTCGGTGAAGAAACTCATTGGTAGCTTGATGGGGATAGCATTGAATCTATAAATAACCTTGGGCAGTATGGCCATTTTCACAATATTGATTCTGCCTATCCATGAGCATGGTATGTTCTTCCATTTGTTTGTGTCCTCTTTGATTTCACTGAGCAGTGGTTTGTAGTTCTCCTTGAAGAGGTCCTTTACATCCCTTGTAAGTTGGATTCCTAGGTATTTGATTCTCTTTGAAGCAATTGTGAATGGAAGTTCATTCCTGATTTGGCTCTCTGCTTGTCTGTTACTGGTGTATAAGAATGCTTGTGATTTTTGCACATTAATTTTGTATCCTGAGACTTTGCTGAAGTTGCTTATCAGCTTAAGAAGATTTTGGGCTGAGACGATGGGGTTTTCTAAATACACAATCATGTCATCTGCAAACAGGGACAATTTGACTTCCTCTTTTCCTAACTGAATACCCTTGATTTCTTTCTCTTGCCTGATTGCCCTAGCCAGAACTTCCAACACTATGTTGAATAGGAGTGGTGAGAGAGGGCATCCCTGTCTTGTGCCAGTTTTCAAAGGGAACTTTTCCAGTTTTTGCCCATTCAGTATGATATTAGCTGTGGGTTTGTCATAAATAGCTCTTATTATTTTGAGGTACGTTCCATCAATACCGAATTTGTTGAGCGTTTTTAGCATGAAGGGCTGTTGAATTTTGTCAAAAGCCTTTTCTGCATCTATTGAGATAATCATGTGGTTCTTGTCTTTGGTTCTGTTGATATGCTGGATTATGTTGATTGATTTGCGAATGTTGAACCAGCCTTGCATCCCAGGGATGAAGCCCACTTGATCATGGTGGATAAGCTTTTTGATGTGCTGCTGAATCCGGTTTGCCAGTATTTTATTGAGGATTTTTGCATCGATGTTCATCAGGGAGATTGGTCTAAAATTCTCTTTTTTTGTTGTGTCTCTGCCAGGCTTTGGTATCAGGATGATGTTGGCCTCGTAAAATGAGTTAGGGAGGATTCCCTCTTTTTCTATTGATTGGAATAGTTTCAGAAGGAATGGTACCAGCTCCTCCTTGTACCTCTGGTAGAATTCAGCTGTGAATCCATCTGGTCCTGGGCTTTTTTTGGTGGGTAGGCTATTAATTGTTGCCTCAATTTCAGAGGCTGCTATTGGTCTATTCAGGGATTCAACTTCTTCCTGGTTTAGTCTTGGGAGAGTGTACGTGTCCAGGAAATTATCCATTTCTTCTAGATTTTCTAGTTGATTTGCGTAGAGGTGTTTATAGTATTCTCTGATGGTAGTTTGTATTTCTGTGGGGTCGGTGGTGATATCCCCTTTATCATTTTTTATTGCGTCTATTTGATTCCTCTCTCTTTTCTTCTTTATTAGCCTTGCTAGCGGTCTGTCAATTTTGTTGATCTTTTCAAAAAACCAACTCCTGGATTCATTGATTTTTTGGAGGGTTTTTTGTGTCTCTATCTCCTTCAGTTCTGCTCTGATCTTAGTTATTTCTTGCCTTCTGCTAGCTTTTGAATGTGTTTGCTCTTGCCTCTCTAGTTCTTTTAATTGTGATGTTAGAGTGTCAATTTTCGATCTTTCCTGCTTTCTCTTGTGGGCACTTAGTGCTATAAATTTCCCTCTACACACTGCTTTAAATGTGTCCCAGAGATTCTGGTATGTTGTATCTTTGTTCTCATTGGATTCAAAGAACATCTTTATTTCTGCTTTCATTTCGTTATGTACCCAGTAGTCATTCAGGAGCAGGTTGTTCAGTTTCCATGTAGTTGAGCGGTTTTGATTGAGTTTCTTAGTCCTGAGTTCTAGTTTGATTGCACTGTGGTCAGAGAGACAGTTTGTTATAATTTCTGTTCTTTTACATTTGCTGAGGAGTGCTTTACTTCCAATTATGTGGTCAATTTTGGAATAAGTGTGATGTGGTGCTGAGAAGAATGTATATTCTGTTGACTTGGGGTGGAGAGTTCTATAGATGTCTATTAGGTCCGCTTGGTGCAGAGATGAGTTCAATTCCTGGATATCCTTGTTAACTTTCTGTCTCGTTGATCTGTCTAATGTTGACAGTGGAGTGTTGAAGTCTCCCATTATTATTGTATGGGAGTCTAAGTCTCTTTGTAAGTCTCTAAGGACTTGCTTTATGAATCTGGGTGCTCCTGTATTAGGTGCATATATATTTAGGATAGTTAGCTCTTCCTGTTGGATTGATCCCTTTACCATTATGTAATGGCCTTCTTTGTCTCTTTTGATCTTTGATGGTTTAAAGTCTGTTTTATCAGAGACTAGGATTGCAACCCCTGCTTTTTTTTGTTCTCCATTTGCTTGGTAGATCTTCCTCCATCCTTTTATTTTGAGCCTATGTATGTCTCTGCATGTGAGATGGGTCTCCTGAAGACAGCAGACTGATGGGTCTTGACTCTTTATCCAGTTTGCCAGTCTGTGTCTTTTAATTGGAGCATTTAGTCCATTTACATTTAAGGTTAATATTGTTATGTGTGATCTTGATCCTGCCATTATGATATTAACTGGTTATTTTGCTCATTAGTTGATGCAGTTTCTTCCTAGGCTCGATGGTCTTTACATTTTGGCATGTTTTTGCAATGGCTGGTACCGGTTGTTCCTTTCCATGTTTAGGGCTTCCTTCAGGGTCTCTTGTAAGGCAGGCCTGGTGGTGACAAAATCTCTAAGCATTTGCTTATCTGTAAAGAATTTTATTTCTCCTTCACTTATGAAACTTAGTTTGGCTGGATATGAAATTCTGGGTTTAAAATTCTTTTCTTTAAGAACGTTGAATATTGGCCCCCACTCTCTTCTGGCTTGTAGAGTTTCTGCCGAGAGATCTGCTGTCAGTCTGATGGGCTTCCCTTTGTGGGTAACCCGACCTTTCTCTCTGGCTGCCCTTAAGATTTTTTCCTTCATTTCAACTTTGGTGAATCTGGCAATTATGTGTCTTGGAGTTGCTCTTCTGGAGGAGTATATTTGTGGCGTTCTCTGTATTTCCTGAATTTGAATGTTGGCCTGGCCTGCTAGGTTGGGGAAGTTCTCCTGGATGATATCCTGTAGAGTGTTTTCCAATTTGGTTCCATTTTCCCCCTCACTTTCAGGCACCCCAATCAGACGTAGATTTGGTCTTTTGACATAATCCCATGCTTCTTGCAGGCTTTGTTCATTTCTTTTTCTTCTTTTTTCTTTTGGTTTCTCTTCTCGCTTCATTTCATTCATTTGATCCTCAATCGCTGATACTCTTTCTTCCAGTTGATCGAGTCGGTTACTGAAGCTTGTGCATTTGTCACGTATTTCTCGTGACATGGTTTTCATCTCTGTCATTTCATTTATGACCTTCTCTGCATTAATTAGTCTAGCTGTCAATTCTTCCACTCTTTTTTCAAGATTTTTAGTTTCTTTGCGCTGGGTACGTAATTCCTCCTTTAGCTCTGAGAGGTTTGATGGACTGAAGCCTTCTTCTCTCATCTCATCAAAATCATTCTCTGACCAGCTTTGATCCGTTGCTGGCGATGGGCTGTGCTCCTTTGCAGGAGGAGATGCGCTCTTATTTTTTGAATTTCCAGCTTTTCTGCCCTGCTTTTTCCCCATCTTTGTGGTTTTATCTGTCACTGGTCTTTGATGATGGTGACGTACTGATGGGGTTTTGATATAGGTGTCCTTCCTGTTTGATAGTTTTCCTTCTGACTGTCAGGACCCTCAGCTATAGGTCTGTTGGAGATTGCTTGAGGTCCACTCCAGACCCTGTTTGCCTGGGTATCAGCAGCAGAGGTTGCAGAAGATAGAATATTGCTGAACAACTAGTGCACCTGTCTGATTCTTGCTTTGGAAGCTTCCTCTCAGGGGTGTACTCCACCCTGTGAGGTGTGGGGTGTCAGACTGCCCCTAGTGGGGGATGTCTCCCAGTTAGGCTACTCAGGGGTCAGTGACCCACTTGAGCAGGCAGACTGCCCCTTCTCAGATCTCACCCTCCATGTTGGGAGATCCACTGCTCTCTTCAAAGCTGTCAGACAGAGTCGTTCGCGTTTCACAGGCTTCTGCTCCTTTAGCTGAGTCCTGTCCCCAGAGGCGCAGTCTACAGAGACAGGCAGGTTTCCTTGAGCTGCTGTGAGCTCCACCCAGTTCGAGCTTCCCAGCGGCTTTATTTACCTACTTAAGCCTCAGCGATGGCGGGCGCCCCTCCCCCAGCCTCGCTGCTGCCTTGCGGTTAGATTGCCGCAGACTGCTGTGTTAGCAAGGAGGGAGGCTCCGTGGGCGTGGGACCCTCCCGGCCAGGTGTGGGATATAATCTCCGGTGTGCCGGTGTTACAGCACAGTATTGGGGTGGGAGTTACCCGATTTTCCAGGTGTTGTGTGTCTCAGTTCCCCTGGCTAGGAAAAGGGACTCCCTTCCCCCTCGCGCTTCCCAGGTGAGGCGATGCCTCGCCCTGCTTCAGCTCTCACTGGTCGGGCTGCAGCAGCTGACCAGCACCGATTGTCCAGCACTCCCGAGTGAGATGACCCCAGTACCTCAGTTGAAAATGCAGAAATCGCCGGTCTTCTGTGTCGCTCGCGCTGGGAGATGCAGACTGAAGCTGTTCCTATTCGGCCATCTTGCTTTTATCAATAATGGGAGACTTTAACACCCCACTGTCAATATTAGACAGATCAACAAGACAGAAAATTAACAAGGTTATCCAGGACTTGAACTCAGCTCTGGACCAAGCAGACCTAATAGACATCTACAGAACTCTCCACCCCAAATCAACAGAATATACATTCTTCTCAGCACCACATCACACTTTTTCTAAAATTGACCACATAATTAGAAGTAAAACACTCCTCAGCAAATGCAAAAGAATGGAAATCATAGCAAACAATCTCTCAAACCACAGTGCAATCCAATTAGAACTCAGGAAATAAGAAATAACTCAAAACCACACAACTACATGGAAACTGAGCAACCTGCTCCTGAATGACTACTGGGTAAATAATGAAATGACGGCAGAAATAAAGGTGTTCTTTGAAACCAATGAGAATGAAGACACAACGTACCAGAATCTGTGAGACACATTTAAAGCAGTGTGTAGAGGGAAATTTATAGCACTAAATGCCCACAAGAGTAAGCAGGAAAGATCTAAAATCGATACCCTAACATCACAATTAAAAGAACTAGAGACGCAAGAGCAAACAAATTCAAACACTAGCAGAAGGCAAGAAATAACTAAGATCAGAGCAGAACTGAAGGAGATAGAGACACAAAAAACCCTTCAAAAAAACAATGAATCCAGGAACTGGGTTTTTGAAAAGATCAACAAAATTGATAGACTGCTAGCCAGGCTAATAAAGAAGAAAAGAAAGAAGAATGAAATAGACACAATAAAAAATAATAAAAGGGATATCACCACCCATCCCACAGAAATACAAACTACCATCAGAGAATATTATAAGCACCTCTATGCAAATAAACTAGAAAATCTAGAGGAAATGGATAACTCCTAGACACATACACCCTCCCAAGACTAAACCAGGAAGAAGTTGAATCTCTGAACAGACCAATAATAGATTCTGAAATTGAGGCAAAAATTAATAGCCTACCAACCAAAACCAGGACCAGATGGATTCATAGCCGAATTCTACCAGAGGTACAAAGAGGAGCTGGTACCATTCCTTCTGAAACTATTCCAATCAATAGAAAAAGAGGGAATCCTTCCTAACTTATTTTATGAGGCCAGCATCATCCTGATACCAAAGCCTGGCAGGGACACAAGAAAAAAAGAGAATTTTAGGCCAATATCTTCTGATGAACATCAATGCGAAAATCCCCAATAAAATACTGGCAAACTGAATCCAGCAGCACATGAAACAGCTTATCCACCACAATCAAGTTGACTTCATCCCTGGGATGCAAGGCTGGTTCAACATATGCAAATCAATAAATGTAATCCATCACATACACAGAATCCAAGACAAAAACCACATGGTTATCTCAATAGATGCAGAAAAGGCCTGTGACACAACTCAACAGCCTTTCATGCTAAAAACTCTCAATAAACTAAGTATTGATGGAACATATCTTAAAATAATAAGAGTTATTTATGACAAACCCACAGCCAATATCATACTGAATGGGCAAAAACTGGAAGCATTCCCTTTGAAAACTGGCAGAAGGCAAGGATGCCCTCTCTCACCACTCCTATTTAACATAATATTGGAAGTTCTTGCCAGGGCAATCAGGCAAGAGAAAGAAATAAAGTGTATTCAACTAGGAAAAGAGGAAGTTAAATTGTCTCTGTTTGCAGATGACATGATTGTATATTTAGAAAACCCCATCGTCTCAGCCCAAAATCTCCTTAAGTTGATAAGCAACTTCAGCAAAGTCTCAGGATTCAAAATCAATGTGCAAAAATCACAAGCATTCCTATACACCAAGAATAGACAGAGAGCCAAATTATGAGTGAAATCCCATTCACAATTACTACAAAGAGAATAAAATACCTAGGAATCCAACTTACAAGGGATGTGAAGGACCTCTTCAAGGAGAACCACAAATCACTGCTCAATGAAATAAAGGAGAACACAAATAAATGGAAGAACATTCCATGCTCATGGATAGAAAGAATCAATACCGTGAAAATGGCCATAATGCCCAAGGTAATTTATAGATTCAATGCTATCCCCATCAAGCTACCACTGACTTTCTTCACAGAATTGGAAAAAAGTACTTTGAAGTTCATATGGAACCAAAAAAGAGCCCACATAGCCAAGACAATCCCAAGCAGAAAGGGCAAAGCTGGAGACATCATGCTAACTGACTTCAAACTTTACTACAAGGCTACAGTAACCAAAACAGCATGGTACTGGTATCAAAACAGATATATAGACCAATGGAACAGAACAGAGGTCTCAGAAATAACACCACACATATACAACCATCTGATTTTTGTCAAAGCTGACAAAAATAAGCAATGGGGAAAGGATTCCCTATTTAATAAATAGTGCTGGGAAAACTGGCTAGCAATATGTAGAAAGCTGAAACTGGATCCCTTCCTTACACTTTACACAAAAATGTATTAAAGATGGATTAAAGACTTAAATGTAAAACCTAAAACCATAAAAACCCTAGAAGAAAACCTAGGCAATACCATTCAGTACATAGGCATGGGCAAAGACTTCATGATTAAAACACCAAAAACAATGGCAACAAAAGCCAAACTAGACAAATGGGATCTAATTAAACTAAAGGGCTTCTGCACAACAAAAGAAGCTATCATCAGAGTGAACAGGCAACCTACAGAATGAGAGAAAATCTTTGCAATCTATCCACGTGACAAACGGCTAATACCAAGAATCTACAAGAACTTAAAGAAATTTGCAAGAAAAAAAAAAACTACCCCATCAAAAAGTGGGCAAAGGATTTGAACAGACACTTCTCAAAAGAAGACATTTGTGCAGCCAACAGACATATGAAAAAATGTTCATCGTCACTGGTCATCAGAGAAATGCAAATCAAGACCGCAATGAGATATCGTCTCACACCAGTTAGAATGGCAATCATTAAAAAGTCAAGAAACAGATCCTGGAGAGGATGGGAAGAAATAGAATTACTTTTACACTGCTGGTGGGTGTGTAAATTAGTTCAACCATTGTGGAAGAGAGTGTGGCAATTCCTCAAGGATCTAGAACTAGAAATACCATTTGACCCAGAAATCCCATTACTGAGTATATACCCAAAGGATTATAAATCATGCTACATAAAGACACATGCACACGTATGTTTATCGTGGCACTATTCACACTAGCAAAGACTTGGAACCAACCCAAATGTCCATCAATAGACTGGATTAAGAAAATGTGGCACATATACCCCATGGAATACTATGCAGCCATAAAAAAGGATGAGTTCATGTCCCTTGCAGGGACATGGATGAAGCTGGAAACCATCATTCTCAGCAAAATATCACAAGGACAGAAAACCAAACACCGCATGTTGTCACTCATAAGTGGGAGCTGAACAATGAGAACACATGGACACAGTGAGGGGACCATCACACATGGGGGCCTCTTGGGCGGTGTGGGAGATAGGGGAGGGATAGCGTTAGGAGAAATACCTAATGTAAATGATGAGTTGATGGGTGCAGCAAATCAACATGGCATATGTATACCTATGTAACAAATCTGCACGTTGTGCTCATGTACCCTAGAGCTTAAAGTATATATATATTTTTTAAAAAGTATATACCTTAATTTTAAAAATATTGCTTAAAAATGCTAGCAATCATCTGAGCCTTAAGGTGTAATCCTTTTGCTGGTGGGGGCGCTCGCCTTGATGTTGATGCCTGTTGACAGATCAGGATGATGTTGCTGAAGGTCGAGGTGGCTATGGGAATTTCCTAAAATAAGACAACAAAGAAACTTGCTGCATTAATTGTCTTTTCTTTCACACAAAAGTTTTATCTGTAGCATATCATTGTTTGATAGCATTTTACCCATGGTAGAATTTTTTTTTTCAAAGTTGAAGTGAATCTTCTGAAGCTTTGCTGCTGCTTTATCCAATAAGTTTATGGAGCATTGTAAATACTTTATTGTCATTTCAGCAATGTTAAAACATCTTTATCAATAATACATTCCATTTCAATAAACCACTTTCTTTGTTCACCCACAAGAAGCAACTCCTCATCTGTTAAAGTCTTATCAAGAGATGGCAGTAATTCGCTCACATCTTCAGACTCCATTTCTACTTCTAGTTCTTTTGCTATTTCTATACATCTGCAGTTACTTCCTCTACTGAAGTCTTGAACCCCTCAAAGTCATCTATAAGGACTAAAATCAAGTTTTTCTAAACTTCTGTTAATGTTGGTATTTTAACCTTCCTCCATGAATCATGCGTGTTCTTGATGGAATCTACAATAGTGAACCCCTTTTGGTTTTCAATGTACTTTGTCCAAATCCATCAGAGGAATCACTATGCATGTTAGTTATCATCTTATAAGATATGTTTCTTAACTAATGAGATTTGAAAGTCAAAATTACGCTAACTGTGAACTGCAAAATGGATGTTGTGTTGGCAGGCATGGAAACGACATTCATCTCTTTGTACATCTCAATCAGAGCTCTTGGGTGACCACGTGCGTTGTCAATGAGCAATAATACTTTGAAAGGAATCTCCTTTTTTCCTGAGCAGTAGGTCTCAATTATGGAATTAAAATATTCAGTAAACCATGCTGTAAACAGATGTTCTGTCATCCAGGCTTTGTTCCATTGATAGAGGTTAGACAAAGTAGATGTAGCATAATTTTTAGGGGCCATGGGATTTTCTGAATGGTAAATAAACATTGGTTTCAACTTCAGGTTACCAGGTACATTAATTAGCCCCCCATAAGAGAGTCAGCCTGTCCTTGGAAGCTTTGAAGCCAGACATTGAATTCTTTCTAGCTATGAAAGTCCTAGATGGCATCTTCTTCCAATACAAGGTGATTTTGTCTACGCTGAAGATTTGTTGAGTGTAGCCACCTTGATTAATTATCTTAGCTAGATTTTCTGGATAACTTGTTGCAGCTTCTACATCAGCACCTGTCCCTTCACTTTGGACTTCCGTGTTACGGAGATAGCTTCTTTCCTTAAACCTCATGAATCAATTTCTGTGAGTTTCAAACCTTTCTTCTGCAGCTTCCTTACTTATCTCAGCCTTCATAGAATTAAAAAGAGTTAGGGTCTTAATATGGAATAGGCTTTGGCTTAAGGGAAAGTTGTGGCTGGTTTAATTATCTATCCAGACCGTTAAAACTTTCTTCATATCAGCAATAAGCCTGTTTCACTTTATTATTGTTCATGTGTTTACCGGAGTAGCACTTTCAATTTCTTTCAATAACTTTTTCTTTGCATTCGCAACTTGGCTGTTTGTCATAAGAGACTTGGCTGTTGCCCTGTCTCAGCTTTTGACATGCTTTCTTACTAAGCTTAAGCTTAAGGAAGAGACAGGGGAGGGGCAGGTGAGTAACGCAGTCAGAACACATACAACATTTATCAATTAAGTTCACTGTCTTCTACGGGAGTGGTTCTTAGAATACCAAAACAATTACAGTAGTAAAATCAAAGATCACCAGTCACATATCACAATGACAGATTATAATAATAATGAAAATGTTTGACATATTGTAAGAATCACCAAAATGTGAAACAAAGTGACCATATGCTGTTGGAAAAATGGTACTGAAAGACTTGGTCAAGGCAGGATTTCCACAGACTTTCAATTTATAAAAAAGTGCAAAAGTGCAGAAGTGCAAAGTGCCATATAGCAAAGTGCAATATAATGAGGCAGACCTGTATTTATTTTTTATTTTATTTTTAATTGACACATAATAATTGTACATATTTATGGGACTCAGAGTGGTGTTTTGATACATGTATACATTGTGCAATAATTATATCAGGATAACTAGCATATCCATCACATCAAACATTTATTATTTCTTTGTGGTTAGAACATTCAAAATTCTCTCTTCTAGCTGTTTTGAAATATACAATGCATCATTGTTAACTATATGCACACTACTATGCAATAGAACACCAGAACTTTTTCTATTTATCCAAATGTAGCTTTGTACCCACTGGCAAACCTCTCTTCTTCACCCTCCCCTGCCCAACTTCTAGTAACCACTATTCTACTCTCTACTTCTCTGAAATCAACTTTTTTTAGATTCCATATATGAGTGTGGTATTTGTCTTGTGCCTGGCCTATTTTACTTAATATAACATGTCTTCCACGTTTATCCATGTCATCAGTGACAAGATTTTATTCATTTTTATAGCTAAATAGTATTCCATTGTTCACATATAATACATTTTAAAACCCATTCATCCACTGATGGACACTTTGACTGATTTTATATCTTGGCTATTATGAATAGTGATATAACAAACGTGGGAGTGCAGATCTCTCTTCAACATACTGATTTCATTTTGGGGGATATATGCCCAGTAGTAGGATTTCTGGATCATATGGTAGCTCAATTTTAATTTTTAAGAAACCTTCATACTATTGTTCATAATGGCAGTACTAATTTACATTCTCACCAACAGTGTATACTTACTACATTATTGCCAGCATCTGTTATTTTTTGCCTTTTTGATGACAGCCATTCTTACTAATGCAAGGTGCTCTCTCACTGTGGTTTTGATTTGTATTTACCTGATGATTAGTGATGCTGAGAATTTTTTCATATACCTGTTGGCCATTTGTATGTTTTCTTTTGAGAAATATCTGTTCAAGTCTTTCACTCATTTTTTAAATTTAATTATTTGTATTATTTTTTGTTATTGAATTGTTTAAAGTACTTAAGTATTTTAGATATTAACCTTTTGTTAGATGCATACTTGGCAAGTGTTTTATTCCATTCTGTAGGTTGTCTTTTTGTTCTGCTGATTGTTTATTTTGATATGCAGAAGCTTTGCAGTTTGATGACTACTTTGTCTACTTTTGCTTTTGTTACCTAGGCTTTTAAGGTCTTATTAAAAAAATTCTTACCCAGACCAATATCATTAAGCATTTTTCCCTATGTTTTCTTCTAGTAATTTCATAGTTTTGGGTCTTAAATTTAAGTATTTAATCCATATTGAGCTGATTTTTGCTTATGGTTAGAGATAGGGGTCTAGTTTCACTCTTCTGCGTGTGGATATCCAGTCTTATCAGCATCATTTATTGAAAAGACTGCCATTTCCCCAATGTGTGCATTTAGTGCCTTTGTCAAAAATCAGTTGGATGTAAATATTTGGATTTATTTTTGATTCTGTTTTGTTCCAATAGTCTATGTTTTTTTTTTTATATCAGTATCATGCAGTTTAAGTTACCATAGCTTTGTGATATACTTTAAGTCAGATAATGTGATGCCTCCAACTTCATTTTTTTCTTTTTGCTCAAGATCAATTTGGCTATTTAGGGTCTTTTGTGGTTCTGGGAATTTTAGGATTTTTTTTCTATTTCTGCAAAAGAATATCTTTTATATTTTGATAGAGATTGCATTGAATCTGTAGATTGCTTTGGGTAATATGGATATTTTAACAGTATTAATTCTTCTAATGCATGAACATGGGATAGTTTTCCATATTTTTGTGTCCTCTTCAATTTCTTTCATCAATGTTTTATACTTTTTCTTGTATAGATCTTTCACCTTTTTGGTTAAAAATTTTCCTAGGCATTTTTGGTAGTTACTGTAAATGAGATTATTTTCTTTTTTGGATAGTTTACTATTAACATATACAAATACTATTGATTTTTTAAATATCAATTTTGTATCCTGCATCTTTACTGAATTTATTCATTAGTTTTGATAGTTGTTTTTGGTGGAGTCTTTAGGGTTTTCTGTATATGACATAATATCATCTTCAAACAGGGACAATTTGACTTTTTCTTTACAATTTGAAAGCCTGTTCTTTCTTTCTTTTGCCTAATTTCTCTGACTAGGATACGCTTGTCCAACCCACAGTCCGTGGGCTGGATGTGGCCCAGGACAGCTTTGAATATGGCCCAACACAAATTCATAAACTTTCTTAAAACATTATGAGTCTTTTTTTTTGGTGATTTTTTTAAAAGCTCATCAGCTATTGTTAGTGTTTTTTTGTGTGTGTAGCCCAAGATAATTTTTCCTCTTCCAATGTGGCTCAGGGCAGCCAAAAGATTGGACAGGGTTAGGACCTCCAGTACTATGTTGAATAGAAGTAGTGAAAGTGAGCATCTTTGTCTTGTTCCAGATCTTAGAAGAAGAGCTTTAAATGTTTTCTCATTCAGTATGGTCTTAAGTGTGGGTTTGTCATATATGGTCTTTATTGTGTTGAGATACATTCATTCATGATTTGTTGGGAGCTTTTACCATAAGGTGATATTGAATTTTATTGAATGTTTCTCTACATCTATTAAAATGATCATATGGATTTTGTTTTTGATTCTGTTAATGTGACGAATTCCATCTATTTGTATATGTTGAATTACCCTTACATTCCTGGTTTAAATTTCAATTGATCCTGGCCAATGATGTTTTTAATGTACTGTTGAATTCTGTTTGCTAATGTATTTTTGTGAATTTTTGCATGGATGTTTATCAGGGATGTTAACCTGTAGTTTTGTTTTGTTTTGCTTTGTTTTGGATGTGTCCTTCTCTGGTGTTCGAATTAGGGTAGTGCTGATCTTGAAGAACAATTTCAGGAAATTTGTCTCCCCTTCAATTTTTTGGAATAGTTTGAGGAGAATTCATATTTGTTCTTCTTTAAATGTTTAGTGGAATTCAGCAGTGATGGCATCAGATCCTGGGCTTTACCTTGATGGGAGACTTTTTATTTCTGATTCAATTTCTTCACTTATTATTGATCTTTTCAGATTTTCTATTTCTTTATAATTTGGTATTGTTAAATTGTATGTTCAAGAATTTATCCATTTCTTCTAAGTTTTCCAACTTGTTGGTGTACAGTTGTTCATGATAGTCTCTTATGATCCCTTATATTTCTGTAGCATAAGTAGTAATGTCTCCTTTTTTATCTCTGTTATTATTTATTTGGGTTATCTCTATTTTTTTTCCTAAGTCTAACGGAAAGTTTGTTTTGTTTGTCTTTTTTAAAAATCAACTCTTTATTTTGTTGATCTTTTATATTTTGTCTCTATTTTGTTTGTGTTCTGATTTATTATTTCTTTCTAATATTGGATTTAGCTTGTACTTGTTTTTCTAGTTCCTTAAGATGCAACATTAGATTGTTTACCTGAGAACTTTCTCCATTTTTTGAGGTAGGCATTTATTGCTGTAAACTTCTCTCTTATAACTGCTTTTCCTGTATCCCATAGGTTTGGTATGTTGTAGTTCCATATTCATTTGTCTCAAGAAATGTTTTATTAAAAAAAATTATTTATTGACCCGTTGGTTGTTCAGAAGCATGCTGTTTAATTTCCATGTATTTGTACACTTTCCAAAGTTTCTCCTGCTATAGACTTCTAATTCTATTCAATTGTGGTTGGAAAATATACTTGCTATAATTTCAATTTTTAAAATTTTGTTGAGACTTGTTTTGTGGCCTAATACATGATCTGTAGTGGAGAATGTTCCATGTGTTGTTGAGAAGAATGTGTGTCCTCCAGCTGTTGTATGGAATGTTCTGTAAATGTCTGTTAGGTCTACTTGGTGTAGAGTACAGTTGAACTCATGTTTCATTGTTGATTTTCTGCCTAGAGGATCTGTCCTTTGCTGAAAGTAGGGAGTTGAAGTCCCCTACTCTTATTGTCTTATAGCCTATCTCTCCCTTTAAGTATATTAATATTTACTTTACATATTTAGGTTCTTTGATGTTGGATATATACACACACACACATATATCATATATATACATATGTAATATAATATATATGTATAAAATTGCTGTGTTGGCCAAGTTATCATCATATAATGGCCTTCTTTGTCTCTTTTTATAGTTTTTGGCTTAAAGTTTATTTTATATATTACAAGTAGAGCTACTTCTACTCTTTTTGGTTTCCATCTCCATGGAATATCTTTTGCCATCCCTCATTTTTGGTCTATGCATATCTTTACAGGTGAAGTGAGTCTCTCACAGGGAGCATATAATTGGTGTGTGCGTGTGTGTGTGTGTGTGCGCGTGCACGCATGTATGTGTATGTGTATGTCCGTGTGTCTGTGTATGTTTAATCCAGTTTGCAACTCTGTGTCCCTTAATTGGAGAATACAGTCCATTTACATTCAGTGTTATTATTGATTAGTTGTCTCTCTACTGCCATTTTGTTATCCATTTTTAGGTTGTTTCATAACTCCTCTCTTTCTTAGCGTCTTTCTTTGTTGTTAAGTGATTTCTTTTTGGTGGTATGTTTCAACTTGTTGCTTTTTGGTTTTAGTGTATCAATTATAGGCTTTTGCATTGTGGTTACCTTGAGGCTTACAAAAAAAATTGTATAGATATAACAAGCTATTTTAAAGAGATAACCACTTCTCTTAGATCACAAAAAAAAATTTGTTTTCCTTTTGCATGTTAGTGTTTTTTTTGTTTTTGTCTTTGTTTTTTGAGACACAGTCTTGCTCTATCACCCAGGCTGGAGTGCAATGGCCTGATCTCAGCTCAATGCAACTTCTGCCTCCTGTGTTCAAGTGATTCTCATGCCTCAGTCTCCCCTGTAGCTGGGATTACAGGCATGCACCACCACACCTGGTGAATTTTCGTATTTTAGTAGAGACAGTGTTTCACCATGTTGGGCAGGCTGGTATTGAACTCCTGACTTCAGGTGATCTGCCCACATCAGCCTCACAACGTGCTGGGATTACAAGCATGAGCCACTGTGCCCAGCCTGCATATTAGTGTTTTTTCTTTTGGACTGAAGAACTCCTTTCAGCATTTCCTGTAAGATGGGTCTAGTGGTGGCAAATTTTCTCATTTTGCTTGTCTTGGAAAGATTATCTTGCTTTCATATTTGAAGGATAGCTTTGCTAGGTTCAGTATTGTTGGATAACAATTATTTTTAGCAGTTTGAAAACATCATTCCATTCTCTCCTGGCATATTTGATATTTGTTGAACAGGCTATTGTCAGATGAACTGGAGTTCCTTGACATGTTGCTTCTTTTTTCTTCCTGCCTAGAGCTTTTTTTTGTCCTTGATTTGAGAGTCTGATTATGATATGCCTCAAAGTAGTGTTTTTTGGGTCAAATCTGTTTGGTATTCTCTGACCTTTTTGTGCCTGTATATTTATGTCTATCTCCAGTTTTGGAAGGTTTTGTGTTATTATTTATTTGAATAAGATTTCTGTCTCCTTGCTCTTGCTCAATTCCCTTTTAAACACCAACAATTCTTAGACTTAGTCTTTTGTGGTAATGTTCTATATCTTGTAGGTGATCTTCATGCTTTTTCATTCCTTTTTTCTCTTGTGACTGTGTAATTTCAAATAGTCTGTCTTCAAGTTCACGGATTTTGTTTTTACTGTTCTTTCCATTCTGCTGTTGAAAGCCTCTAATAAATTTTTCAGTTAAGCAAATATATTTCTCAGTTTCAAGATTTCTATTTGATTTTTTTGAATTATTTCATTCTCTTTGTTAAATTTCTCTGATAAATTTCTGAATTGATTTTCTTTGTTATCTTGGAGATCACTGAGTTTCCTTAAAACTGCTATTTTTGGCCGGACCCAGTGGCTCACGTCTGTAATCCTAGCACTTTGAGAGGCCGAGACAGGTGGATCACGAGGTCAGGAGATGGAGACCATCCTGGCTAACACGGTGAAACCCCATCTCGACTAAAAATAAAAAAAAAATTAGCCAGGCATGGTAGGGGGCGCCTGTAGTCCCAGCTACTCGGGAGGCGGAGGCAGGAGAATGGAGTGAAACCAGGAGGTGGAGCTTGCAGGGAGCCAAGATCACACCACCACACTCCAGCCTGGCCAATAGAGTGAGACTGCATCTGGGAAAAAAAAGCTGCTATTTTGAATTTTTGGTCAGAGAGCTCACATATTACTACCAGTCAGACCCTGACTCCTTGCTTTGTTCATTTGGGAAGGTCATGATTTCCTGTTTCCTGTTATTTCCTGTCAATGTATGTCTGTCTTTGCATTAAATGATTCATTATTTATTACAGTCTTTTCCATCTCGCCTGTTTTGGGTTTTTGTTGGGTATATTTGCATAGAGATTTTCCATAGCTTACCTGTTCAATTTCTTATTTTTTTTCTTGATCTTGCCTCCTATTAGACACTAGATAATGCCTCAAGCCTAGGTTTGCCTCAGCTCTAGCAACTAATCAGAGAACTCACAATCCTTAATGGGGGAGTCCCCAAGGTGATATCCTAGTAGTGTGAAGAGGCTGACTAGGGGTTTGTGCCCAGAGGACCTGTGAAATGTAACACTTCCTACATTGTGGTGCTGCTGAACAGCCACTCTGATTTCGTATCTCCGTTGGCCAAGTTACAGAGCAGTTTCCAGGGCTGGGTATGAAAGTCCCACCTACTATTTTTTTCTGTGGCTGTCTTTAGAGATATTTCTCCCTTCAGGCATTTACGTTGCTTCCCATGAATTCAGGCAGGGATGGATCTCCTGCTAAGGACCTCAAGATAGTAGGGAAGCTGATTGTTCACCTTGACCTCATTTTTACCAGTGTAGAAACTGAGTTGAGGGAAATTTTCTACATGCTTGGTGCCACAGATTTGGAGGAAGGGTGTCATGAATATAGAAATCTAATTCTGCCACCATTTTCAGAGTTTTCTTTTTTATTTTTCCTTCTCTGTGGCTATAAGTACTGACTCATCTTCATATTTGGGTTCTGGGATATTGCTGGTGATAATCTCAATGCTCTATATTTGTTTTTGGTTTTCTGTGGGGGACAGTGGAACCAGCTTGCATCTACAGCACCATTTTGGAACTGGAAGTTTCATTTCTGTTCTTTTTATTGCCTCTGACTCTGTATTTTTAAATAACATGTCTTTGAGCTCACTAATTCTTTCTTCTGCTTGATTAATTCTACTGTTGATGCTCTCTATTGCATATTTCATTTTGTTCTTTGTATTTCTCAGCTTTTGAATTTTTTGTTTGATTTTTAAATTTTAATCTCTTAGTTAAATTTTCTCTGGTAAACTTCTATATTGTTTCTTTGCATTTTATTGAAGTTTGCTGAGCTTCCTTATCACAGCTAATTTGAATTCCTTGTCTTATAGATCACACATCTTCTCTTTAGGATCTGTCACTGATGCTTATTCTGTACATTTGGTAAGGTTATGAATCCCTGATTGTTCTTGATGGATGTGGATGCGTGTTGATGTCTGCACATCAAATAATTATGTATTTAATCTGGTATTCATAGTCTGGGTTGGTCTCTGCCCATTCATCTTTAATGAGTCTGTCCAGATATCTAAGCAGACTGACTATTGTGAAATCCCATGGCCATTGCAGATATTCTAGCACTACAGGGCCCCCGAAACCATATTTATTGTAAGTCTCATGAGAGTTCTTATGTGGGTATGGTGTATTGGCCTGGATGGACCTGGGGAAGAACTATGGATGGTACCCAGTCTGTGTAAGAAAGCTGGCTAGGGACTTGAGTTCAGAAGCATGACCTGTTGGCCTAGACAGGCATGCTTTCCAGCAGTTCCCTGCATAGGCAAGACAATTCCCTGACTGCAGTGAGAGGGGCTAGAGCTGAGACTAGGCCCCTTCAAAATCCATGAAGGGATGGATGCCAGTAAGTCTACCCTGGTGACTCAGGCAGGTATGTGTCTCCTAGCTGTTTCTTGCAGATGCAGGAGGGGCCAAAGCTGAAACTGAGCCTCTCAGCACCTGCTGTGGGACAGAGGCTGGCAAGCCTGCTTTGGAGGCTCAAACATATAGGTAATTCCCAAGCTGTGGAACAAGGATAATCTCCCTCTGGACTCTTGTGCAAGAAGTATTCAGCTGGAACCACAGATGAGAGGGTTTCAGACAAGTTACAAGATAATTTTCAAGTCCACTTCTAAGACCAATTGTAGCAAGCAGATGAGACTAGTGTGCATGATTTCTCCTGTACCTCTTGGAAGATGACTTTGGTTGCAGGCTCAAGGCCAAGTAAGGCAGTAACCAAAATCCTTTGGGGAATGGGGTTGTCTTCTGGTTTGAGCCCAAATGCATGACTGGTGGGTCTGCCACCTAGGTGCTGGTCTGCACTCTCAAAATGGCCTTTTTAGGCCTTGGGCTTTACCAAGGATTCACAACTTTCTACCTGAATCCTAAGGCTCCTGAAGACTTTTGTCTGCAGATGGGTGCAGAATTCCCATTGTTGTCAAGAGATATAAGTGGGTAACCTCCTATTCCTCCTATTCCTCTTACTGACATCACTCCACAGTAAACAACTTTAAATGAAGTATTTTTAAAAATTGTGATTTGAGACGATTTATTTAGAATAGATGTCCCCAAATGAACTCAAATGCAACTGTGGTTAAGCAAAACGATTATTATAAAAAAATTTCCAAAATTTTGTTTTTAATGGGGCCTTCCAAAGCCTGAGAAAAGTTTCCAGTAAAATAGGAAGGGCCAAGAGGGACAGGAGCCTGACTGGGACTGGGTGGGTCAGAGCCCTAATCAACTAGTGTGGACCCAGTAGGAGCTGATGAGCTGATTAGCTGATGATACACATTTCCATAAGCATTGCTTCTGTATTAATCTGTTCTCATGCTGTTAATAAAGGCATACCCAAGGCTGGGTAATTTGTAAAGGAAAGAACTTTAATTGACTCAAAGTTCTACATGACTGGGGAGGCCTCAAAATCATGACAGAAGGCAAAGGAAGAGCAAAGTGACATCTTACATGGTGGTAGACAACAGCATGTGCAGGGGAACTGTCCTTTATAAAACCATTGAATCTTGTGAGACTTATTCACTAACATGAGAATAGCACGGGAAAGACCTGCACCCATGATTCAATTACCTCCCACCAGGTACTTCCCACAACATGTGGGAATTATGGGAGCTACAGTTTAAGATGAGATTTGAATGAGGACACAGCCAAACCATATCATTCTGCCCTGGCACCTCCCAAATCTCATGTCCTCATATTTCAAAACCAATCATGCCTCTCCAACAGTCCCCCAAAGTTTTAACTCATTTCAGCATTAACTCAAAAGTCCACAGTCCAAAGTCTCATCTGAGACAAGGCAAGTCCCTTCCACCTATGAGCCTGTAAAATCAAAAGCAATTTAGTTATTTTCTAGATAAATGGGGGTATAAGCATTGGGTAAATACACCCTTTCGAAATGGGAAAAATTAGCTAAAATAAAGGAGCTACAGGCCCTGCGGACAAGTCTGAAATCCAGCGAGGCAGTCAAATCTTAAAGCTCCAAAATTATCTCCTTTGACTCCATGTCTCACATCCAGGTCACACTGATGCAAGAAGTGGGTTCCCATGGTCTTGGGCAGCTCTACCCCTTTGGCTTTGCAGGGTACAGCCACCCTCTTGGCTGATTTCATGAGCTGGCATTGAGTGTCTATAGCTTTTCCAGGCACATGGTGCAAGCTGTCAGTGGGTCTACTGTTTTGGGGCGTGGAAGATAGCGCCCCTCTTCTCACAACTCCATTAAGCAGTGCCCCAGTGGGGACTCTATGTAGGAACTCTGACCCCACATTTCCCTTCCACACTGCCCTAGCAGAGGTTCTCCATGAGGGCTCCGCCCCTGTAGCACAACTGCCTGGACATCCAGGCATTTCCATACATGCTCTGAAATCTAGGCAGGCAGGAGGCTGAGGCAGGAGAATGGCGTGAACCCGGGAGGCGGAGCTTGCAGTGAGCTGAGATCCGGCCACTGCACTCCAGCCCGGGCGACAGAGCGAGACTCCATCTCAAACAAAAAAAAAAAAAAAAAAATAGACATCTAGGCAGAGGTTCCCAAACCCTAATTCTTGACTTGTGTGCACTAGCAGGCTCAATACCACATGGAAGCTGTCAAGGCTTGGGGATTGCACACTCTGAAGCCATGGCCCGAGCTCTACATTGGCCCCTTTCAGTCATGGCTGGAGCAACTGGGACACAGAGCACCAAGTCCCTAGGCTGCACACAGCAGGGGGACACTGGACCTGGCTCACAAAACCACTTTTTCCTCCTAGCTCTCTGGGCCTTTGATAGGAGGGGCTACCGTGGAGACCTCTGACATGCTCTACAGACATTTTTCCCATTGTTTTGGTGATTAACATTTGGCTCCTCATTACTTATGCAAATTTATGCAGCTGGCTTGAATTTCTCCTCAGAAAATGGGTTTTTACTTTCTATCACATTGTCAGACTGCAAATTTTCTGAATTTTTATGCTCTGCCATCTCTTGAACACTTTGCCATTTAGAAATTTCTTTTGCCAGATACCCTAAATCATATCTCTCAAGTTCAAAGTTCCATAGACCTCTAGGGCAGGGGTGAAATGTCACCAGTCTCTTTGCATAGCAATAGTGACCTTTACTCCAGTTCCCAACAAGTTCCTCATCTCCATCTGAGACCACCTCAGCCTGGACTTTATTGTCCATATCACTATCAGCATCTTGGTCAAAGCCATTCAACAAGTTTCTAGGAATTTCCAAACTTTTCCACATTCTCCTGTCTTCTTCTGGGTGCTCCAAACTGCTCCAACCTCTGACTGTTTACACAGTTCCAAAATTGTGTCCACGTTTTTGGGTATCTTTACAATAACAGCCCACTCCTGTTACCAATTTACTGTATAGTCTATTATCATGCTGCTAATAAAGATATACCCAAGGCTGGGTAATTTATAAAGGAAAGAGGTTTAATTTACTCACAGTTCCACATGGCTAGGGAGGCTTCACAATCATGGCCAAAGGCAAAGGAGGAGAAAATGGCATCTTACATGGTGGCAGGCAAGAGAGCATGTGCAGGGGAACTTCCCTTTACAAAACCATCAGATCTTGTAAAACATATTCAAACGCATTCACTATCACAAGAACAGCATGGGAAAGACCTGCCCCCATGATTAAATTATCACCCGCCACATCCCATTATGGGAGCTACAGTTCAAGATGCAATTTGGGTGGTGACACAGCCAAACCATATCAGCTTTTTACCAAGAATGCTTCACTTTTGGTACTGATGTTATCCTGAGCACAGAATGCCATGTAGTCCTGAGGGTTTCCTTGATTGTTTATCACAAAGGAACAATGCTTTGGAACTATGTGATAATAAAAAACTCCTTACTGCCATGTCTGAGCAATAAGATCTGTTTTATTTTTAACCAAACCTTCACAATCCTCTCTTTTGGAATTTTGATTTTTAATTTAATTAATTAATTAATTAATTTGAGACGGAGTTTCACTCTTACTCCCTAGGCAGGAGTGCAATGTCATGATCTCGGCTCACGGCAACCTCTGCCTCCTAGGTTCAAGCGATTCTCCTGCCTCAGCCACCTGAGTAGTTGGGATTATGGGCATGCACCACCATGCCTGGCTAATTTTGTATTTTTAGTAGAGATGGGGTTTCTCCATGTTGGTCAGGGTGGTCTCCAACTCTCGACCTCAGGTGATCCACCCACCTCGGACTCCCAAAGTGCTGGGATTACAGGTGTGATCCACCACACCGTATATTTTTTTAAATGAGTTTATTTCATGGTGATATGGAACAAGTTACTTCTTCCTGCATGTGACATGCCTTTTCATGTCCTTACCTTGGTACATACTTTTCCCTCTGCCTGTAGGACCCTTCCTTCCTTTGTTAGCAGATTGGCTTCTTGTGGCAGACTAGGTTGCTTGCCTATCAAACTGCCATTTTCCCCTTCTTCCTTCCTAAAAGAACCCCAACTTCCTTCTGGTTTGGAGCAGCAACACACTCAGTGTTAGTGGGCTCTTTCTGCAGCCCCAGGGAAAGAACCATGATTGGTCTAAGCCAATCATGGCAATCCCATGTTCCTTTGCCAAGAGTTGATTTAGGGCACTTTGTGGTGAATCCAATTGTGGCCTGAGAGAAAGTCTTCCGGAGACTTCCAGAAAATATTTTTCACCTGATAGTAAGAGTTATCTCCTTCTTTTCCAATTTGGAACATTGTTGTTTTGAGAATATTGACAAAAACATTTCTTTGCCATCCTTACCAGAGTGAAAAATACTTTCCAGAGCTTGGCTTTCCTTTTGATTTTTGCTTCAAGCCTGCTGACATGGTTTGGATCTGTGTCCCTCCCCAAGTATTGCCTTCAATTGTAATCTTCTGTGTTGGAGGTGGGGCCTGGTAGGAGGTGATTGGATTGGGGTCAGGGTGGGGTGGGGGCAGGTTTGTATGTTGTATAAAGCTTTAGTAGCTATTTTGCATCATGAGGGGGCAATATGTGAGTGACTAAAATGTGGGCTAGAATAACAGAAAGAGCCTGAATTCCTCAGAGAATGAAACTGCTCACTGTGAGTGGACACCAGCAGCTTGTTAACTAGACAGAATGGAAACCCAACATTCACTAGTGGCATCATGTTGTAGTGTGGAACAATGACGGTTAGGAACATGCTGTGTTTCAGGCTCTCTCTATTGGGAGACGCTAAAAGAAAAATTTGATTACAGTGGTTTAATCAAACTTAGGCTTGTTTTTCACTTTTGACATAAAGTCACGAGATAAATAATCTAGCGATGTGGTGGCTCTAAAATGGTATCAGTGTCCCAGGTTCTGTCAGTCATTCTGCTTTGTCATCATTAGCTTGAGTGAAAAATATTTTCCAGAGCTTGGCTTTCCTTTTGATTTTTGCTTCAAGCCTGCTGATATGGTTTGAATCTGTGTCCCTACCCAAATTTCACCTTCAATTGTAATCCCCAATGTTGGAGGTGGGGCCTGGTAGGAGGTGACTGGATGGGGGGCAGATTTCTCATGAATGGTTTAGCACCATCCTCTTGGTACTGTCCTCACCATAGTAAGTGAGTTCTCGCAACACCTGGTTGTTTAAAAGTGTGTGGTACCTCCCTCCTTGCTCTTTTGCTTCTGCTTTCACTATGTGACATGCCTGCTCCTCATTCACCCTCCACCATGATTGGAAGTTTCCTGAGGCCTCCCCAGATTTTGAGCTCATGCCAGCATCATGCTTCCCATGTGGCCTGCAGAACTGTGAACCAGTTAAACCTCTTTTATTTATGAATTATCCAGTCTCAAATATTTCTTTATGGCAATGTGAGAATGTATGAATACAGCTGCTTTACCTCCACTCTTGTATCTGTATTCTAGAGAATATGAAGGAGAAAGAGACAAGCACAAAGCATCAGGGCTTATAAAACATAAAAATTTCCTAACAACATTCATATATTCCTTACTGGCCAGAGTGGTTACAGGACCACCTTTAGGGCAGTCTGGAAAGCAGGGTGGCTCTTTTTCGCTACCCCAGGTAGACCTGGGGATTTGTGAAAAAAGAGCCAGGGGAATGGGTTAGGTAGTGTACTACTCCATTTTCATGCTGCTGATAAAGACATACCCAAAACTGAGCAATTTGTGAAAGAAAGAGGTAATGGACTTAACAGTTCCACATGGCAAGGGAGGCCTCACAATCATGGTGGAAGGCAAGGAGGAGCAAGTCACATCTGGCATGGATGGCAGTAGGCAAAGAGAGAGAGCTTTGCAGGGCAGCTCCCCCTTATAGAACTATCAGATCTCATGAGACTTATTCACTATCACAAGAACAATGATTCAATATGATTCAATTACCTCCCACTGGCTCCCTCCCATAACATCTGGGAATTCAAGATGAGATGTTGGTGGGGACACAATCAAACCATATCATTCCACCCGGCCCCTCCCAAATCTCATGTCCTCACATTTCAAAACAAATCATGCCTTCCCAACAGTCCCCGAAAGTCTTAACTCATTTCAGCATTAACTTGAAAGTATACAGTTCAAAGTCTTCTCTGAGACAAGGCAAGTCCTTTCTGCCTATGAGCTTGTAAAATCAAAAGCAAGTTAGCTACTTCCTAGATACAATGGGGGGACAGGCACTGGGTAAATACAGCCATTACAAATAGGAGAAATTGGTCAAAACAAAGGGGCTATAAGCCCCATGCAAGTCCAAAATTCAGCAAGGCAGTCAACTCTTGAAGCTCCAAAATGATCTCCTTTGACTCCATGTCTCACATCTAGGTCACACTGTGCTCATGGTCTTGGGAAGTTTTGCCGTTGTGCCTTTGCAGGGTATGGCCTCCCTCCTGGCTGCTTTCATGGGCTGGCATTGAGTGTCTCCAGCCTTTCCAAGTGCATGGTGCAAGCTGTCGGTAGATCTACCATTCTGGGGTCTGGAGGATAATGGCTTCTTCTCACAGCTCCACTAGGGAGTGCCCCAGTACGGACTCTGTGTGGAGGCTCCAACCCCACATTTCCCTTCCACACTGCCCTAGCAGAAGTTCTCCATGAGATCCCTGTCCCTGCAGCAAACTTCTGCCTGGACATCCAGGCATTTCCATACATACTCCAAAATCTAGGCGGAGGTTCCCAAACCCCAATTCTTGCCTTCTGTGCACTGGAAGGCTCAACATCACATGGAAGCTGCCAAAGCTTGAGGCTTGCACCCTCTGAAGCCATGGCTTGAGCTTTACATTGGCCCCTTTCAGCCATGGCTGGAGCAGCTGGGACACAGGGCACAAAGTCCCTAGGCTGCACACAGCACAGGAATCCTGGGCCCAGTCCATGAAACCACTTTTTCCTCCTATGCCTCTAGGCCTGTGATGAGAGGGGTTACTGTGGAGACCTCTGACATGCCCTGGAGACATTTTCCCCATTGTCTTGGGGATTAACATTTGGCTCGTCATTGCTTAAGCAAATTTCTGCAGCCAGCTTGAATTTCTCCTCAGAAAATGGGATTTTCTTTTCTATTACATTCTCAGGCTGCTAAGTTTTAAAGTTTCCCTTTAAAACTTAATACCTTTAACAGCACACAAGTCACCTCTTGAATGCTTTGCTGCTTAGAAATTTCTTCCACCAGATACCCTAAATCATCTCTCTCAAGTTTAAAGTTTCACAAATCTTTAGGGCAGGGGCAAAATGCCACTGGTCTCTTTGCTAAAACATTACAAGAGTCACCTTTGTTCCAGTTCCCAGCAAGCTTCTCATCTCCATCTAAGGCCACCTCAGCTTATGAGCATTTTGGTCAATGCCATTTAACAAGTCT
Source organism: Piliocolobus tephrosceles (assembly GCF_002776525.5). Classification (NCBI taxonomy): domain Eukaryota; kingdom Metazoa; phylum Chordata; class Mammalia; order Primates; family Cercopithecidae; genus Piliocolobus; species Piliocolobus tephrosceles. Next base: position 22,026,158 of record NC_045434.1, on the reverse strand, counting down.
CCAGGGAATTTCAAACTTTCCCATATTTTCCTGTCTTTTTCTGAACCCTCCAAACTGTTCCAGCCTCTGCCTGTTACCCAGTTCCAAAGTCGCTTTCACATTTTTGGGTATCTTTACAGCAGCAGCCCACTTCTGGTACCAATTTACTGGATTAGTCTGTTTTCACCTCTGATAAAAGCATTACCAAGATTGGGTAATTTACAAAAAAAAAAAGAGGGTTAATTTACTTGCAGTTCCACATAGCTGGGGAGACCTCAGAATCATGGTGGAAGGCATGGAAGAGCAAGTCACATCTTATGTGGATGGCAGCAGGCAAAGAGAGAGGGCTTGTGCAGAGAAACTCCTCCTTATAGAACCATCAGATCTCATGAGACTTATTCACTATCACAAGAACAGCATGGGAAAGACCTGCCCCCGTGATTTAATTACCTCCCACTGGGTCCCTCCCACAACACGTGGGAATTCAAGATGAGATTTGGGTGAGGACACAACCAAACCATATTAGGTAGGCAGAAATGGTGTCTGGAAAATGCTCCAATCATCCTACTAAAATGGACATGTCCCTGGTGTTCTTCACCCTCTAGGTGAGTGGAAAGGAATCACAACAGATGGACATCAAACTTGCCACCAACCTGGGCTTGAGCCAGAATTATATAAAGCAACATCGCATTTCTTGTTCCCCAGTGCCATGAAGCAAATTATATCTATGAGGGCCAGAAGGAAGAAATGGATTTCATTTAAAAATAGCATAGTCCTTCCTCCTGAAGACCCATTGGTCTCAATCTTGACTGCATGTTATTGCTACCTGGAGTGCTTTAACAATTTTTAATGCCCAGATCACCCCCTAGACCAATTAAATTAGAATCACTGGAGATGGGGTTCAGGTCTCAGGATTTTTAAGTCTCCCAGGAGATCCCAATATGTAGCCAAGGTTGAGAACCCCTGTCTTAGAGCAGTAGTTTGAAATCCTGGGCACACATTAGAATCATCCAGCACGCTTTTAAAAAATGCTGACGCCAAGCCCCAGTTGTAGAGATTCTGGCTTAATTGGATTGGGGTGGGGCCGGGACAGCAATAGTTTTTAAAGCTCCCCAGGTGACTCTAATGTACAGCCAGGTTTGAGAAGCACTGCACTAGAGCCACAAAACCAAAGAAGGAAGGAAAAAAATCTTTTTATTTTCTTCTGGGCAAATAAAAGTGCTAAAGCACTGTCACCTGGCATGTTTGTATACACAGCCAGAACTGTGGTTCTTAGCCTAAGGTGGCACATTAGACTCTCCTGGGAAAGTTTTAAAAGTTTCTAATTCCTAGGCTCTGCTCCCTGGGATTTCAATTCAATTATTCTAGGCCCTGACATCATTTGGGTCATTTTTAAGCTTCTCTCTGATTATTATACATAGGCAGGGTGAGGACCATTGCATAATAATAATAATAATGATAATAATGGTTCATAAATGTTATAACTATTTCAGTAGAAGAGCATGTTAGTGCAGAAGGAGGCAGGTTTTATTTATGCCGGGGCGGGGGGGGTGTTAAATATCAGTGTTGGTGTCTTTTCCCATTGTTGTTAATTCAGGGTACTTTCTGCATCCATAAATAATGATCTTGTTTAAGAATAGGGCCCGCTCATTCCTTGCCTGCTTTTTACTGCCACCCAGCATAATAGAAAGTGCCTGGAACTATTATAGGTCAATTCACAGTGTAGCTTAAGATATCAAAGTCTGAAGTCACCTGTTTACGGCTGTATCCAATTCCCTATTTAAATGATGTCAGCCTTTTCTGACCCCTCCCTGCCCTACCCCATCAGTCTTTTGTGAAGATCTTAGTCCAACTGGTTGCTTTGGGTTGTATAAACAAAACAACCAGACTAAATGTGTTATGGCTGTGACAGATGTTCCCGGTGATATAAGTGTACCCTGCACGTTAGGAGCCATGGCTGCCACACAGCTCAGTTCTCCCCCTCCCTCCACAGAGGCAGCAGGTGCTGGCAGGAGGGTACACAAGGACAGGAGCCTCTCTCTTCCTCTGTACACCACAGCCGATACCAGCAGGGCAGATGCACAGGGCTGCTGAGAGGAGGGCAAAAAGCAAACTTAGCTACAGGTGGAGATCTTGTCCCGGACTGGGCAGCGGCTAGATGTTGGATAGGGCAGACTCTCTACTGGAAGCAATGGCCTCCTCCCTTGTTCCTAGACCATCTCCCAGCTCTACCATCTGCACCGTTATCACCTTAGGGCTCCCTGGAGTTCCTTACAACTCACCTCCGGTGGTTGAGAGGGAAGTGACATACATGTCCATCTGCTCTGTGCTATGTGCTCAAGGAAAAGAAGCCTGAGCACTCAGCAGTGTGTCCCGTTGAGACACTGACCCTGTATCCTCTTCTCATAGGCTGTGTCTCCATCTTCCTTTATACTTTCAGAACTATTTCTTTAGACTGAATTTGATCTAAAAGACAAACATGTTAAAAAGGTTGGAAATTATAACTCTGGTTGAAGAGTGATGCCCCCAAACCCTTCTGTGAACCCCCAAGTTCTGCATATCACAGGTTGAACACCTCTGTGGACACACTGGGCATGCTGAGGGGAACACGTAGCTTATTGATGCCCCTCTAGGGTACCATGAAGGATGTGGCTTTGAATTCAGAGGGGCCCAGGATGAGCCTATGAGCCTTGGAACACAGCTGCTCTCCAGTTCCTTCTCAGCAACAAACCTGGTTGCTTTGAAGGCAGCCAGTGATTCCCCATAGGTGGGGATGCTGCAAATTTCAGAGAGTTTTGCAAAGACAAGAAAGGCTACTCCTTCCTGCCTCTACTATCCTCCTTTACAGAAGGGATGTGCAGAGACAGCAGAGGGGAGGGCATTTATCAGTACCCAGGTGCACATTATCTAGAAGATTAGAAAAACCCAATCTCTTCACCCAAACTGGTTATGTCTGCAGTTTTCCAAGGTCCAGTGGAAATTAATATGGTTGTTAAATAACAGTAGCCAGCGAGGAGTATCGTCACTGATTAGAACATAAAATTAGGCTAGAAATTTAAGAAAGTGAATTGATTCCTTTTCTCTCTGATATAAAAACAAAATAATAAGAACAAGTCAGAGTTTCTCAGCCTCAGCACTATCGATACTCTGGGCAGGAGAACTCTTTGTTACTGGGGACCGGTCTGTGCATTGTAGGATGTTTAGTAGCACCCTTGGCCTCCACCCACTAGGGGCCAGTAGCACCCTCCAACAAGCTGTGACAATAAGAAATGTCTCCAAATTTTGTCACATGTTCCCTGGAAGGCAAAATCGTCTGAACCATTGTTCTAACTAGTTGGCTTGGAAGGCCAAAGACTATTTGCCAAGCCAATTTTAGGCCACAGGCTGAGGAAATAAAAATCCCTTCAGGGATAGAGGAGGGTGATGTTTTTTCTGAGCCTGTGGGAAGAATATTAGATTCAGCTACTAATGGTGTTTTTCTGACAAGGGACCCTCTGGCCCATCAACGCACAGGCCAACACCCCGGCGGGGAGTGGACCACATGATGCAATGATAGAAATCCAGATAGCTTTGGGGGTTCTAATGCAGAGGACCCAAGACCTCGATTCCCTAGTGTAGCTTGGGAAGGCTTCCAGCCTAGAAATGTTCTGGAACTTCTCACACCTGCTTGTGGTGTAGGGAAAGAAGCTAAAGTGTCTGTGCAGCGGAGAAGGCCCTGGAAGAGTATTTGAATGAGGGCTGGTAGACCCAAAGGGTCCCAAGAGATGGGACAATGATAGCCAAGGCATCAGGGTGGAAGGTTGAGGCCAAAAACAGACAAGACCTATCCCCTTGGCAGTGTATGTGCAGAGCGCAGAGACTGAAGACCTGGCACCCTCTCCCTGCCAAAGCCCGGAGAAGTAGGCCCCACCCGAACTTCATGTCACCCACAGGACGTGGAAGAGTGAAGGGGAGAGCCCTGGACTGACAGAGGTGATTTGCTGTAATGGAGTCTCCCTTGCTTTGTCAGTATTAGTGATTTTTCTAAGACACCAGATAGGACTAAATTGAAAAGTTAGTTTTTGTTCCATTTTAGAAAGTAGTTACATTTTTGCACACCAGAGTTAGTGAAATTTATGCCTGTTGTAATTCATTTAAGCCAACACTTCTGATCTTGTTTGATAAAGAACACTTCTTTTTTAGAGAAATATCTATGACTGGCCAATAAAGTGAGTGTCTCTTCAAACACAATTTGGAGAATGTTGGCTTAGAGTGTAGAACATTCTATTCCCATAAAATAGACAAACAAATAAACAACAGAATCTATTCTCGGATCATCATGCTATTATTAATAATCTCTGTTGAGTATATTTTTGTTTTTATTAGGCACGAAGAGTTCACGACTAAGAATTAGGGAGTTGTGCTCTCAAAGACCTAGAAGGAAAAGTTCTGAGAATCCTAACAGTGTGAGGCCAACTGTGTCCCTCTTTGAACTTAAGATAAACAATACGCCCAGGAGAGCCATTGTGCAGAGCTATCCCCCTGGACTCTGGTGCTAGTGAGATCTGGCTTCAGAACCCAGCATTCCGCCTCCTGTGCTGCTGTGGTCAGATTGAAGAGTTGTACTCACTTCACCTACTCCACCTACGGGTTTGAAGCCTCTTCTTTGTTTTCCCCTTTCAGCTCCCCCAGGAATGCCCTGCCTGCAGTGTCAAGAATTCCCCAAAGTAGGAGGAAAAGGTCAAGACCCCACAGTTCCAAGTCCTGGAGGCCTGGACTTGGGAATACTCCCACAGGGTAGGAGGGCCCTGTGTGTCGTCAGAGGAAGGCCTGGGAAGCAATGCTTCACAGGGTGGTTCTTTCCCCAGAGGCTCTTGCATTTTGCAAAATTTTAATGTACCTTAAATTTCCTAGGGAAGACTGTCTTTGTGTAGTTTGGAATTTTACCAGATTTTTAAAACTTATTTTAAAAAATTACCTAACCTATAGCAATGCTGCTGGTGGCCCTTGATGCCAATATAGTACATTTCCACCTATTGGATTTGTGGGTTACTGACGAGTCTAGCACTAGATGCAAGCATTTTGTCTTCTAGAACACCCAGATGTGAACATTTATATCTTCAAATATAGATTTTTATTATATATATATTTATTCATTATTTTTATTTGATTTAAAAATTACTTTGAATTTTTGTATTACAATTAGAACTTTTATAGATTATTTAAAAATTATATGCATAGAGAAGCTATTTTCAGTTCAGTTAGTAAAGGGAGCATAAAACATGTGTAAGGGGGGACAGGTTTGTTAAGTGCAGAAATTGACGTCTTAGTATCCAGGGGCAATGAGGGTAATTCTAGAGAATCTCCACTGGAGGTCGCTAGAATCTCACCCAAATATGTCAGGAACCGCTACAGGAGAATTCAGTTTCTCCCACGTTTAAATCAATAGCGATGCAAATTGCTATTAATGACATTCGTCTCCCCTCCCTCCCCACAAGGGATTGTTTTCTCCCAAGTGTCTGCTTCTTTTTTATATCTTCTCTTTCACGTGTATGTCAGCACCAGCCTCCTTTATTCATACCCAGTGCGCAGGCCTATGTTGCCCTCTTCCCTGAGGTTTAATTTCAAGCATGCAGAGATGTTGAGCTGCATGGGAGCATGACTGCCTTATTTTCCTGCTCTGGTAAAAGTCAAATAAATAGATATTTTGAAGAACTTAAAATTAGACCATGCATTACACGCTGTGTTGGAGTTTACCATACCAGCATTGCCGTCCCAGGGACAAATAGACTGAATTCTCTTCAACAGAGCTGTGTAAATGATACAACTCTTTTAATGTTAAAGTAGACAAATGACCAAGGAAAGGGAAAGGCCTCAATATTTATAATAAATCTATTTGACTATCAGAGGAAAAACGTTTTTTGCTATAGCACGTCTTCATGGCCTTAGCACCTTGTAGACGCCTTGGCTACAAGATACCTCACAATGAGCTATCTTCAACATGAACTGAAATCTCTCTGTTTTTGTGTGTGTCTCTCACAACATTGACTTGCCTAGGTTTTTTTCTCCTCTTTAGAGATGTAAAATATTTGCGTGGCACAGTTTCTGAGGATTGCCAGAGAAAATGAAGCCGGCATTAAAGCCATAAAGGTGGACCTTTAAAAGATGAGATGACAGTCCCTTTGCCCTTTCCCACCTTGAAGATGAGAAACCAACATCCTGCAAAGTAAAGTGGGAAGAATAAGATAAGAGTCAGGACGGGGTTGCCTCAGGCGAGGGGAAACAGAGGAGCAGAATAGAGCTAGAACATCTAGGGATGGGTCAGTTACTGACTGTGTTCTATTTTTTGTGTTGGGGGAGTGGCAGGGAAGGCACAGATATTTATAACATAAACATATAAACAAGCCAAAAATGGGCCATGCCCAGACCAGTGATGAGAGGGTATCATGGTCCGAAGGCCATGATAAATCCAAGTCTGTGTACCTGAGTTCCAAAAAGAAAAAAAAAAAAATTAAGGTGGGAAGGAAGAGAATGGTTCCTAAGGTCATACTTCCAGCTCTCTTAGACTTAGATCAAGAGCTGGATCTCCAGTGCTAACCTGCATTAGTCCTGCCATTAGTCACTCTACCTTCAGCTCTCAGTTGCCTTGCAATGCACACTTTGCCAGAAGCTAGTTAAAAAAAAAAAACAAAAAACAAAAAACTGATCAAAGTAATCAAAGTAAGCAAAGGGATTCCAGGGGTCCAAACTGGGGGAGTAACTCATGTATAAACAGAACCAGCATCCTTTACTTGACCAAGTAAATTCTATACAGTTTAAACCAGTTGGCCCTGCTTATCTCTGAGGGCTGCAATAATTATACTCCAAGAGTTTACCCACCTCTGAGAAAGAAAGTCTTCAAAGGGTCTATACCCCATGAAGAAAATCCGAGAAGCTAGAAAATAAAGTAAATTAATAGCCCTTCCAGAAATAGCACCCATTAGGGAATTTCCTACTTTTATTTTTCTTTCTTCCAGATCAGGAGTTAGCAAACTATAGCCCATAGACCAAATCCAGTTTGCCACGTTTTCATAAAATTTTATTGCAGTGGTTTTAACTGGGTTGACTTTGCTCCCACATGGCAATGTCTAGGGACATTTTTGGCTGTCACTAGTGGGGGTGGGAGCACAATTGGCATCTAGTGGGTTGAGGTCAGGGAGGCTGCTAACCATACAGCAATGCACATAACAGCTCAGCAGCAAAGAATTGCTGGGGGAAAAGGTCAACAGTATGGAAATCAAGAATCCCTTGTTTTATAAGATCCCTACCACATTGATTTGTCTCTGTACTGCCTCTGGTTTCCACAACGTGCTACAATGGCAGTGTTGAGTAGCTGAAACGGGAATCATACAGCCCCCAAAACCCAAATATTTACCATCTGCACCTTTATAGAAAAAGTTTGACAAACTAAATCTAGAAAATGAGTTAAGAACAATGAACAAACAAGAAAATCTGCATTATTTTGAAAAATGGCAATGTTTTGTCTGCAATATAAGTAATATCCCTTAGAAATTCAGTTTTGACCTTTCGTGGCTACATTTTAATTCTATATCCTTCTGACGACCGCTCCATTATCTCTATTTATTATTGCTCTGTTTGCATTCCAGGCACTGAGCTGAGCCCTCTGCCATTCAAATAGAGGCACATTTCCTGCTCTTTGGGGAGTGGATAGCCCAGTGGGAAAAACAGACATTAATTAAATCATCACCCTAATGAATGTATAATGAAAAACTACAATAAGAGCATGTAGACTAGAGACAGGTTCTATCACAGTTGACTGGGGCTTGGGAGAGGCTCCCTGAGGAAGTAAGTTTTGAACAGAGGCCTAAACAATGTATAGAAGTTAACGAGACTAACACAGCGTGTGTGTCGTGGTGATTTTGGGGTGGAGGGGTAGTGGTGGTGAGTTAGAACAAGGTGAGGGAGAGACTGGAAAATCGGTGGAAATGACAAAAGACCAGCATGGTTGAGGTTTAAAGAGCCCGGAGGAGGGTGGTTGAAGATGCAGCTGGAATGGGAAGTCATGGGGACGAAGGAAAACATGTGGGACAGATAGTGTGTTTGGTCTTTATTCCAAGAGCATCAAGAGCGAAGAGAAGCCATTGAAGGGCATGGGAACGGGAATGTGATCTGATTTGCATATCAATGTCACAAACGGTCAGATTCGAAAACCGAAGAAAAGTTAAACTCATTTAAAAACCTGGTTATTTTGAAAACAACTAGCTGATTGATTAACTTGAGAATATCTAACTAAACCATTGTGTTCTCTTTTTTATCCACCCATCATAGTCAGCGATGAGGCTGAATTTGAACATGATCATTTTCCTTTTTACAAAGCAGGTTTGTGTGTGGAGACTCAGCTGGAATTTATCCTACAGTGATTTCTAAGGTCATGCTTCTTTTGAAGATCAGTTGAATATTTATGTGTGTGTGTGTTTGATGTTAAAATTTCCAATTCTCACTGTGCCTTCTAAGTTTTCTAGGACTCTAAAAATATACTCACCAGAGAGTCAGGAGAATCAATAGCTCATTGTATAATTCTCTATGATGTAGACTATCTAGTTTTCCTGTGCAAAAACATGTTTTTTAACCAAATTTTAATTTCCTTTTTGTTTCATCTATATAGCCAGTTATATCTAGCCTGTTAAATGTTATTACTGTCCATAACCTGTACATTATTTACTAGTAGTACCTTCGGAAATTTAGGCTACAAATCCTCTACGTGACTAAAATCAACTAAACATTCTGTTGTATGGGTTGAGGAGTGGACAAAGAGATACAGAAAAATAATAGGATGTGATTCTGGTTATTGTTCCTTTGAATTATTGACCATTGTTCTTCATCAGACAACAGCTTCTATTCCAGAATAGAGGTTGGCAAGCTATCAAGTCCAGCTGGCTGCCTGGGTTGTACATAAAGTTTTATGGGGACACAGTCACACTCCTTTGTTTACATATTGTCTATGGCTGCCTTCATGCTACTATAACAACTTTGCAAGAGAAATTATATAGCTACAATCCTAAAATATTTACCCTCTGACCTTTTATAGAAAAAGTTTGCCAATCTGTTATAGAGAAAGCAGATGAAGCTATTTATATGTTCTTTTCGTGTCAGAATATTTACTGGTAATTACATACATAGCCTTTGCCCTTTTATTGCCATCATGAAAACTCGACTTTTCCCCCAGAGCTTAGGTAAGACCCTGCTAAAGGCTGATAATGGTTTTCAGCACTTACAACGTAAGCAGCACTTCACTAAGCATTTCGTATACATTATCTCACATAATCCTCACTGCAGCCCTGTGAATTAGATATTATTATCCTCATTTTGCAAATGAGTAAATTTGCATTAGAGAAATTAAATAACTTGTCTAAGTTCACAGAACTTGTAAGTGGCAGAAATGGGAATTTGATTCAATTTCCATTTCTTTCCTGGGCTACTAACCACTCTACTCTATGGGAGTGGGTACTCTGCACATTTTCTATCAGAACCAACTAAAAAAGGAAAAATGGCTGTTGGCTCCAAAAGTAGGATCTAGCTTCCTGTAATGGGTCTAAAGCTGTCAGCACTCTGGACAAAAGCACCGCCAAGTGCACAGATCTGGTTTGTTTCCAGAAAACCAAGCAGACTCTATACTTACAGTGGGTGTTCTGAGGTCTACGCAGGAGTCATTGATGGGTTTTCTGTCATCAGACATGATTCCTGGGATTTATTTTCAGAGAGATTTAATTTCATCTTGAAGTGTACATGAAAAAGAACCCTACAAAGAAACATCTCTTGACCACCATGGGGTTCCAATATATGCACCATTTAAGTCTCTCCTTTGCCTAAGACCAGAACCTTTGATGGAACTGTAGAATTATTATTATTATTTTTTTAAAAAAACACTTCTCCCCAGCCCCATCTGTCATCATTTGAGTATTTGCATTTCACAAGCAAAATGAACTGCCCGATGAGAACACTGCTGCTGACATCACAGAGCCGCTACCACAGCTGCCCCAGCCCTGAGATGCTGGGGAGTTCTTCTGTGACATTTTATGGCATCGCCTGCAGCAACACGAAACTCTTGATCTGTTAGTCAAGTGACTTGACTGCAATCGAACTCACGGGATGGGCCTTTCAGAACCCGAGTCCACTAACTCCCAGGTGCACCAACTGATTTGTGCAAACAAATTCACATCAACCCTCAGTTATTTGAATTCAACAGGTTATTTTCAAAAACCCAGGTATTTGATGTAATTCAAATTTCTTCTTTCCCTTGAAGCAATTTGTTTGAAAAAATAATATATTTTTAAAGACTCTTCAAAATGGAATAAAATAATACTACACTCATGGAAATTTTCGTTACTCTTTCATGGATAAATCAAGTATTATTTTAAGTCTCTTCTGAACACAATGGTACTCCATTATTCTCCTTGATCTAGAGACAGGTCACTAGGGCTGAATAGGTTAAAAACTAGAATTTTTTAAAGTCCCCAACTATAAAATGAATTACCCAACAGATGCAGCAGACTCTGAAGAAATCATTAAGAGCTATTTAGCTAAATAATATCTGTGCTAACAAGTCCCATAAAACAGATTTCAGTGAAAATGTGCATTCTACAATGGCCCTAAACACACATCACACCATAAGGGTTCTATCAGCTAATTAATATAGGGTGAGAGCTTTAAAGAAATGAAATTAACTGAATAAGATTCTCATAACTCATTTCCCTACTGAAATAGGACAAAGAAGAGTTATTTGCATAGCTCCAAGAACACTGTGTCTCCATTTGACTTTGTTTTGGCCTCTGAGGACAAGAACCATTCCATAGTTTTGTGTCTCTCTTGCCCTTTCTGCAACTCTCCCAGAAAATATGCTTATAAAGCAGTTATTTGATACTACTGCCACAGCATGGGCAATGAACATTCTCAACTTATAAAAGTCAGTCCTGATCTTCTGCAGAGATATTCATTCATTCTTTCTTTCAACAACATATATTGAGCTCCCACTGCATACCAGACATTCGCACGTGTTGTTGATGGGCATTGCTGCCTTCGCTCCTTCATGAATTTGTCTTGGTCAAGCAGGGTAACACTTGCTGGTCAGCACAGCTCCACTTAGGGAAGCTCTTGAAGTTCAAGTAAATGAATCGCAGAAGATTTCTAACTCTGCCATTCTGTGAGCAGTTTATTTCAACCCCCATAAGGATCTTTTGCAACTGTGGTTAGGCAGTGCCAAAACTTCCTAGCTCTCAAAACATCTAAATCAGAAAGTTGCACTAAATTGATTGATGAACACACAGGTGATCAAGTACCATTCCATCCCTTTACACCAGCGATGCCCTGGCAAGGGATATGGCCTGATTATGAAAATGTTGTCATATAAGTTCATGTTAAAATTAATTTTCTCAGGCCAGGCGCGGTGACTCATGCCTGTAATGCCAGCATTTCGGGAGGCCGAGGTGGGCAGATCACCTGAGGTCGGGAGTTCCAGACTATCCTGACCAATATGAAGAAAATCTGTCTCTACTAAAAAGATACAAAATTAACTGGGTATGGTGGCACATACCTGTAACGCCAGCTACTCGGGAGGCTGAGACAGGAGAATCCCTTGAACTCAGGAGCTGGAGGTTGTGGTGAGCTGAAATCATGCCATTGCACTCCAGCCCGAGCAACAAGAGCTAAACTCTGTTTCAAAAATAATAATAATAATAATTTTCTCTCCTTCCTGTATCAGACGTATCCCCCAAAAGTAATTATGGTTACATACGTTTCTTTCTCTGACTTATCAGTTAGGGAATGGATGGTAGAAGTACATGGGGTTGCTGGGTGTATGGTCTTGAAGTATGAAACCAATATCCAACTACTCTAAATATACATGTGGTTCTTAAATTATTTATTATGGAATAAGGGAAATAGCCAGTAAACAATTGCAATCCAGTGTGATAGATCAACAACAGAACTATATTGTAAAGCCTGCTAGTTGTGTGAAGAATGGAGTGACCATTGCTGCTTTGGCTGGAGGGTTGGGAGTGACTTCTCAGAGGAAGGCATGAAACACTGAGTCAGGGAAATACGTTCAATTTAGAGGACAAAGGTGGGAGAAATGAGCATTTCAGGCAGATAAACTAACAAGGTAAAGCTCCCAGTAGAATAGGATGGTAAGGTCAGGATTGCATTGGTAGTTTGGTGCCACTGAGGCATCTGGTACAAGGCGGATAACTGCTAGAAAGGGATTCAATAGATATGTGGGGATGGCATAGCAAAGAGCAAAACTTAGGTTATATTATATATGCTAAGCTCTTTGAAAGCAACGCTACCTCGTATTCGCACTGCATTACCCATAACATAGCATCAAACATGGTGCTTGCTCTTATTTGATGCTTATTATTTATTATTTACTTATTATTTACTTACTTATCTGTTGAATGAAATACAAAAACAATATTTTCAACCATTTATTGACTTTTTTTAGCTGGATCATCAGTATGATAAATAGAATCTGATCATGCACTAGTCATAACACATGAAAAGCAAGACACCTTTAAATAAGAATATGCTAGGAATCAGTTGCCAATCACCGACTGCGAAAACATATACTAGAGGGAATGCAGTTGGATCTGTGGGAGGAGAACTGTATAGAGGGGTTTTGGAGAATGATTGCTTTTTAAGAAGCATGCACCTGAAATATGATGGAAGGGTACAGTACAGTACGCTGACACACTTGCTGACTTACAGAATATAATGCAAGCCACGTACATAATGCAGTAAAATGGCTACATTGAAACGTTAAAAGTAACTAATGAAATCGACTTCAATAATATTTTACTTAACCCTTTATAGATAAATTATTTCAATATGTAATCAATATAAAAGTTATTCGTGAGAAATTTTACGTTCTTTAAGTCTCCAAACTCTGGGGTATCTCACATTGAATACATTTCAATTTGGACTAGCCACATTTCTTTGGGGTTTTTTTGTTTGTTTGATTTTTGTTTTTTTGAGACGGAGTCTGGCTCTGTTGCCCAGGCTGGAGTGCGGTGGCGCGATCTCGGGCCACTGCAAGCTCCGCCTCCCAGGTTCACGCCATTCTCCTGCCTCAGTCTCCCAAGTAGCTGGGACTACAGCCGCCTGCAACCACGCCTGGCTAATTTTTTGTATTTTCAGTAGAGACGGGGTTTCACTGTGTTAGCCAGGATGGTCTCAATCTCCTGACCTCGTAATCTGCCCGCCTTGGCCTCCCAAAGTGCTGGGATTACAGGCGTGAGCCACTGCGCCAAGCCTGGACTAGCCAGATTTCAAGTGCTCAATAGCTATGCATGACTAATGGTGACTGTATTGGAGAGTGCAGTCTTAGTCCAGCTCCAAATAACCTGAAGATAGAAATCACCAAAATGCTGCCGTAAGTGTGGTTGATCAGCAGGTTACCTGATAAAGGTATCAGGCACAGTTCTGGCCTTGGGATTCCCTTCTTTCCTGGCAGCCAGACTTTTTTCATAGTAAAAAGTCATGTCCAAAACATCAGATATTGATCTTGTGTGTTGGCACTGAATGAGGATTATTGTTATTTTATGAGACTTTTACTTTAATATATGTATTGGTGTACAACACAAGATGTATTTCATACAGTGGGCATGATCATAAAAGTTTGAGAACCACAGCTTGCTGTGTGTGTGATGGTTGAGAAAGAGGTGTCTTTGTCTTGCCTGACACTGGTCTGGCTGTGTCTCCTCCCCTCTCTATCAGCCCTACTACAGGCCGCCCTTCACTTTGGTGCTGTCAGCTTTGCAGAACTCTTGGACACAGCTCTCTCAATAATAGCATGTGTGTTCTCTGCCAGGATGCCTGTCAGTGAGGGGTGGATTTGGGGTGGCCACACATCCCTAACTTCCTCACCTTTGTTTTCCATAATACCTCTCCCCAATCCCTGAGGTACACCATCCTCGACTGAAGAGTTGAGTCTCTTATAGAAGCAGAAAAATCTTGACTTTTCCCTTAGTCTGTGATAAGAGCACCCCAGATGTCAAAAGCATCACAGGGAGAGCATTCACTGACATCTGCATTTCTTAATCTTATTCCTTGGCTTAGTCTGCTCTCCTCTGTGAGGATACCTCTTTCTCTAATGTTCACTATGCCAATAGCTATGACAACATTCAGGCAATCTTACAGCAGCCTGGGATTCATATCTTTTCTGGACCTTCTTGCAAGTCTGAGTTTCCATTATGGAATCATGCTCAAGATATCAGCCAGGGCAGTCCATCCAGGCACACTGTGTGTGTGTGTGTGTGCGTGCACACACACACGTAAGACAGAAAAAAAGAGACAGAAAGAAAGAGAGAGAAGGACACATCTGTTTGTGTTTGCACATACATGCCCTCCTCTGGCAGGGAAAGATTTTGACATTCCCTGTCCTGTGGAATTGCTCAGGGCAGATATAGGCAGGCTAAATCCCACTCATTCTGAGTTGTGAGTTACCCATCTGCCTCTCATTCTTTCAAACGCAGATGATAACTATTGGATCAAACAAGACACACACAATCAAACAATACAAACAAATTACACACACATACACACTTCCCAAAGACCAACATTAATCACTCAAATACTACAATTTATACCAGTTGTTTTTAAATGAAATATATATTAGGAGCTTTCCTGGAGCTTGTTAAAATTTAAATCCTTGGGCCCTCATCCAAGGAATTTTGGTTTTGGAAGCCTGGGCAGGGCCTTGGAACGTGAATTATAATAAACACTCCAAGCGATTCTGATGTAATCCTAACGACCACCCTTTGAAAAATGTTTCTGTACTTATTTGAGCCGTTTTCCTATTGCCAGCCACTGCAACTGGCAAGCTCTCCACAATGGAGTCAAGACTTCTTATAATTACGCAGTGTTTTTGTTCCTTTTTAAACCTCTAGTCTAAGGCCCCTCTTGCCCTTAACCTTACCACAGGCCTATCTAGAAGAAGAATCTAAATGTACTCTTTACAGAGCTATCACCTTAAGTGGTAGAGCTGCTGCCTTCCGTGGCAGCTTCCTTAACAACACATCATATTGAAATCTTGAAATTACCACCTGTGAGTGCTTGATTAGATGTGTCCACTGAGGTCTTTTTCCTCCTGAACCTCTTTCTAGGGGTGGGGGTGAGATATGCATTGAGGGTAGGGTGTTTGGTCTTCCAACCACGGTTACATGCCTCCTACAAGTTATTGGATCAATTCACGCTTCATACAGACATAGATGACTTGAGAAGACCTGGAGGATCGGGTTGCTTAAAGAGCCTTTGAGGTGCATCTTGACCAGCAGCAGGCACACAACTGCCTGAGGCAGTCTTCTTTTGGGGAGGGGGTGGAAGTGCAAACAATTTGTGGCATTCAGTAAAGCTGTACCCAGGAATACAAATCTGAGGAGAAGGCAAACCAAGGCTGTGGGGAGACATAAGTCCTGTGATTCTTCCCCAGGGGCCTGGCCAGTCCTCTGTTCTCTGATAGGCAGCAGTTGCTCAACTTGGGTTAATTTACACTTGAAAACAATCAAGCTTACTCTTCTACCAAGGGCCCCAATCCGCAAGCCAGTGGACCAGCAGGTCTCTAACACTGCTTCTCTTCTTTTTTCTTTACACTTTATGGGTTTACAGCTTTGCCAACCCCCCTCTCCCCCATGTTCTCTCTTTTCCTCAGTATATGGTTGTATTTCTTGGTCTTGTGCTGAGGAGCCTCTACCCATTTTCCAGATGGCTTTCTCTCTGGGCAGTGTTCCAGACCTTCCCTGTGGCCCCAGCTCCCTGGCTCTGTGCACCTAATCCCCCCTTTTTTGTTTTGTTTTTGTTTTTTTTAGAGACAGAGTCTTTGTCTGTTGCCCAGGCTGGAGTGCAATGGCACAATCTAGGCTCACTGCATTGTCTGTCTCCCAGGTTTAAGCAATTCTCTTGCCTCAGCCTCCCGAGTAGCTAGGATTACAGGTGCCCACCACCACGCCCGGCTAAGTTTTGTATTTTTAGCACAGCCAGGGTTTCACCATGTTGGCCAGGCTGGTCTCAAACTCCTGACCTCAGGTGACCTGCCTGCCTTGGCCTCCCAAAGTGCTGGGATTACAGGCATGAGCCACTGCACCCAGCCCATGTACCTAATTTTTGTGGCTCCCCTGTATTTATAGATTGCTATCCTGTGATTACACACCACTTCCAATAGACTGCCATTTTGTCAACTTTTAAACAAAGTTTCTAGCCTTTTACAGTCACATGACTCCCCTTTCCTCTGGTTGAACCTAACAATAGTCTGAAAGTTCTTGTATGATGTGGTCACTAATAGGGACTACACTGTACCCTAAGTTCCGGTCACACAGGTCTCCCTCCTGTTGCTTGAACATTCCTAGGGTGCTCTTACTTTAGGGCCTTCCCGCTAGCGATTTCCTCTGCTAGAAATACTCTTCCCACAATTATCAGCGTGGCTGACCCCTGACCTCCCTCAAGTCTTTGCTCAACTCTCACCTTCTCAGGGAGGCCTAATCCTAACCACCCTTTTAAAAAGGCAGCCCCACTCCAGTCCGGATCCCCTTGACCGCCTTGTTCATTTTTCATAATTACTATTTTTTGCTTGTTGTTTGTTGTCTCTCTTCTCTGCTAGACTGTTCCACAAGGATGGGGATTTTGTTCCATTTTGAACACTGAAGTGTCCCTAAGCACTTAGGCCAGATCATAGCACATAGTAGATGCTTTAAGATATTTATTGAATAAACAAAAATGTCCTGGGGTTAGGATCTCTGTTCCGTCCTTATATCTACTCTAGCACTTAAGAGAATGTGCATGGGACGGGCTCCGTATGTTTTCATTAAGTTTAATTTTGTATCTTTATTACTAGTTTCATAATAACCTATGGATGTCAAGCAACATAAATTTGAAGGCTTTTTTCAACCACAAGACAGTATTGGAGGAAGCAGTGCCATTGCCACATGGCACACGTGTTGTCTCCCTCCTCTTTCTGCCCATGTGCAGCCTGTGCACCTTATGGTGCTTTCATACCCTTGCCACCCATAAATGCTTCACTAATGAAAGAGCTTGGTAGGATTCTCACCTCACTCTTTAAGTTGAAAGACTATGATGCTAGTACTTGGGTACTATGTAAGAGCAACTATTATTAAGTTGTCTTATACAAAATTGCCGTTTTTTTAAGTCGAAAATGGTCAGATGTCTGCAGTTTCTGCATGTGGTACAACCTATCACATGAAATCTGATGCAGTTGTGAATAGAACCAAGATAACTAGACAAAAAAGACTAATTAGTGCAGATAGGTGGCCTCCTTGTATTCCCTCTACTTGAGTCGGTTCTTGGCCAACTGATACGGTGCCATGCTTGGAAACAGTAAGAGTCAGCTAGACCCGATGTCTTCCCAATCTCAGAAATGACCCTTCTCAGTCAGCTGCTGGGTTTGCCCTGCCCACAACCTAGGGGTGGGTCTTGAGTATGTGCCCTGCATCCTCTCTCTTCAGAACAACAGTAAACACGAACCACACCGCCTTTTCCAATTTTTAAATGTCATCACCTAGATCAAGGGCTTGTAAAATTTTCAGACTGTGAACCACTTTGGCAGTGTCCAGAGAGACCTTGGAAGCCAGTGAATCTACCCTTACTCATCAACACATGGAAACAACCCAGACATTCTCTTAAATAAATGATGCATGAGAAGATGCCCACTCCTTTGGATGAGGCACCAGGAGCAATATCTGGATTTCACAAAATGTTAATGCAAACCAGCAAAAAAAAATGCTAATATGTCCTTGTCAAAGAACACATGGCACCTGGGGTAGCTTAATGAACCGCAAATAGCTTGCAGATCCCATTTTGAGAACCACCGGTTGGCAGTCTGTAATCATATCTCCGTTTTGATGAATAATATCACCCTTTCAGTCTGATTCTGTAAGCCATATTCATTCATTCAACAAAGATTTAGTAGAAACTGAGGCAACAGAGGGTCATGATTAAAAGCAAAGACGAAACCAGACTATAAGTTTGAATCCCACCTCAGCCATTTACTGGCTACAGGACCTTAGAGAAGTTACCGAACCTCCCTGTGCCTCAGTTGACTCTTCTGTTACATGGAAATAATGGTGTTTACCTCATAGGTTTGATACAAGGACTGAATAGATGAACATGAAAAATTTTAAAGTGATTCATATAGTGCTTTACACATGGTAAGCACTACGTAAGTGTTAGCTATGATTATTACAACATGCCTGCATCTTCAGGACACTCAGAATGCTCAGAACGATACAATCTAGGAAGATGGCAGGGCTTCATGAGTGATGGCCTGAATGAGAAAATGGATATAGCTGGATTATCATAATTGCACTGACAGGCTGAACTTATCTGTGCCTGTGTCCACAATTCACCACGAAAATAGATCAATGCAGTAGGGAAAACATTCGACCAGTTGTTTGATGCTGTGTAGATATATCTCCCAAAGGGTTACTTATGTTTCATTGTGAATATGGTTTAATTAATAGTGGCTGCAGGGATATATTTTAATTCACCTTCATGCAAACCGTTATCTCAATTTTCTGGAAGGGAACAGGAATCCCTAGCAGAGCAACTGCTTGGGTGCAAATTAAGGACCTATCCATGCTCCTATTACCCAACTAGACCCACTTATAGTGCAGTGGGGAATATTTCCAAATTAACGCTGCCATGGGAATATCCATTTGATATTTCTGCATAGAAATTTTCTTCCGCTATTATTCAAGCATCCATTGAAAAACAACATCTTGATCTGTGTATGCTTTGATGATGCAGGAATTTACAGCTATGAGCAGAGAAAGATCCATTTTCTTCAACAAATTTGGTGGAAGCAGAAAAACATGCAGTAAATTAAAGCTGATTTGCATGACATTGTGCACGCATGCAGTCTTTTCTATGAGGCAGGGAATGTTCTTTGATTGAATTTTTCTATTTCTCTATGTTTGTATGGTATTCTGGGAACAATCGAGGAACCCTCTGTTGGCTAATTAACACCTGTAAATTCACATTGCCTAGTGTCTTCCTTATATTGCAGAGGTAATGAGTCCAAGTCCTAGTAGGGTTGTATTTTTATTAAAATTTCTTCGTATCTTTTTCTTTTCATGTAAAACAGATTGCTACATGTTTAACCCGTTAATGTCTTTCATGTTCTTCTTTTATCCTGGGAAATAAAACAGAAGTTAGAAAATTACCACTGTGTTGCTAAAAGAGAGAAATCAAGCGTGCAGGGAAGTGGTGACTTGTGAAATGTAAATTCTAACTATATGGTGACATAGTAGTTGGGGACTGAAATTCCAGCCAATTAATCTGTTACTCAATCTATGTGATACCAAATAAATGCTCATTAATTCATCAACAGATATTTCTTGAGTGACACATAATGATAAAGAGAAGGTGGTTCACAAGAGGAAAGACACAGCCACTGCCCCCATTTCACAGTCTGGTGAGAGGGAGAACAGTGAATAAATACAAAACTGGCTAATACATAGAATTATGCTCATGGTACTACGGAAAAGCAGAGAAAGAAACAGCTAACCCATTCCGAGGGATCATCGGCTTCTCAGAGTAGATGAGATTTCATATGAATGTTAAAGAATTCTAGGAGTCGATTAACTGTGGGGACAGAGGTGGGGGGCACGCCACAGGGAATAAATAACATATACAAATGCTCTGTTAATAGAGAATGCAGCTTCCTGTGTGTACAAAATTCCACAGAGAGTTCCAGTGATCCCTTCTATGATGGGGTGGTGGTAAAGGCCAGACACTCTGGTGATCCTGCTCTACAAGGCTGAAAGGCCATTAGGCTCTAATTCCTAATTATTCAAACCTATTCTTCAGCATGGGATACTTCTTTGATGGAAATATACTGTGCTGACTTATTGAACAACTGTGTCATCAGTGTGAGTAATCACACCTGTATTGTGAGAAAACTGGTCACTCTGTATGTAGCTATCCTGCCCTGAAACCTCTGGAATCACCTGTCACCATCAGGAAAATCTCCAGATACAAGTAATAGAGAAACTGTACCCCTTCTCCACATTGTTTCAGTCTAAGAATCAGGGCACCAGACCTATTTTCAGTCACTGGTGGTGGTGCCTGATTCCAAGGGAATCAGAATTCACTGAAAATGATGCAAGCTGGAGTCTCTTGTGTGTGGATGTACCAGGCCCCACTGTTGACCAGCCTCAAGCTTGCATCATTCTGAGTGGACGTTGTCTAGGGGTACCTTCTACTTGAGACATTAACAATGACTGAGACACTATTCATGGAAGTTAGAGTAATGGGCCATATGGATAGACGGATCTCACTGATTGCTGTATTAGTTAAGGTAAGCTAGCCACCATAACAAACAAGTCCCCCAAAGTATAACAGCTCTAACACAGTATAAGTTTGCTTTCTGATGTGTAGCAGTGCTGAAAGGGAGAACAACTTGATGAAGTGGGTCTCATCCATGCAATTATTCATCTCCAGGCCTATGGAGAATGTGTCATCTTTAAATTGTGACTGCTAAGATGAAGGTTGTCTCCATTCCTGCCAGCCATAAGGGGAAAATAGCATGGAGAAAAGGGTAAGGGAGACTTTTCTGGGGTAGAAATAGAGGAGGAGAACATCCTATATCTATTCACAACCCATTGGCTAGAACTCAGTCACATGGGCATACCTAATTGCAAGGAAGTCTGGGAAATGTAATCTAGCTATGTACGAAGACAGAAGAGGAGCATGGATTTTGGATAACAGCTATCAGTCTTCCATAATCCCTCCTCCTCATATCACTTTTTACGATTCAACCTTACCTGGATTTTGTGCATGGCTCAACAATCATCCAAAGCACCAGGACCATAGTTTACTGCAAGACATGTGGCCTGCAAGACATGTGGCCATATGCTCCACTCTTACCACTACTAGCCAGGATGATGTGACAGCCTGGCTGATGGCCAAGACCATAAAAATAAATGTTGGAGAAGCTTTCCCTGTGATCTCATGCCTGGAGGCCCACATTGTTTTAAAATGATAGAATCTGAAGCTTTTGTCTGTTTTGTCTGTTCATAGTTCTGTATAACATTACAGTTGAACAAGGAGTTCCAAAACAAAAACAACATTTTGAAAATAACTGGGCTAGATTTCCAAATTGATTTTGATGAGTCTTAAAAATGGTTTGTGTCAGAGAAGTGACCTTAAAAGTTGTGGGTGAACGGTAAGCCAGTCATAAGAGATATTAGAATTCCATTTTAAGAGAGAGAAAACATACGAAAAGAATGCAATATTCTGACACGTCCAAAAGTCTGTAGAGTTAACTGGAAAATGCGTTCATGTTTTTTAAGAAACAAAGAAAAGCAAAATCCAAAATTGAGCCTGGATTCAGAATGCAGTCTTTTAGGGTAAATGAAATAATCATGTAATACATTACTTGATCACAAACACATGGGCTAAACAGTTTATGAGGCCACCTCATTGAAAGGTTTTGGTATAACCACCATTTGACCCAGCCATCCCATTACTGGGTATACACCCAAAGGATTATAAATCATGCTACTATAAAGGCACATGCACACGTATGTTTATTGTGACATTATTCACACTAGCAAAGACTTGGAACCAACCCAAATGTCCATCAATGATAGACTGGATTAAGAAAATGTGGCACATACACACCATGGAATACAATGCAGCCATAAAAAAGGATGAGTTCATGTCCTTTGTAGGGACATGGATGAAGCTGGAAACCATCATTCTCAGCAAACTATTTGCAAGGACAGAAAACCAAACACCACATGTTCTCACTCATAGAACATTGAGAACAATGAGAATTGAACAATGGGAATTGAACAATGAGAACACTTGGACACAGGAAGGGGAACATCACACACCAGGGTGTGTCGGTGGGTGGGGGGAGGGGGGAGGGATAGCATTAGGAGATATACCTAATGTAAATGACGAGTTAATGGGTGCAGCACATCAATGTGGCACATGAATGCATATGTAACAAACCTGCACATTGTACACATGTACCCTAGAACTTAAAGTATAGTAGTAATAATAATAATAATAATAAAAGAAAGGTTTTGGTATAACCATTGTAAATGGAACTAGACACACCCTATCAGTGTTGCAGACAAGTATTCAGTCACCATCCCAGCTGAAACCTTGGATTGTCGTGTAACCTCAACTGGGTCAGAAGTATCCACCCAAATTGTGTGGATAATAATGGTTTTTTCACTGTGTATACATCTTTCAAACCTCATAGAATTTATAATTAATTATTGAAATGTTTAAAAGACCAGAACCATAGTAGTAATGTCTTTGTGTCAGGAATCTAGAAAAATTTGGAATTTTAGTTACCAGTAATGTTTAAATACTAGTAATGACCTATTAGAATGATGGCTTAGCCTTATAATAGCACCATAAATACATAATTGAGTAATTGACTTAGTCCTATAATTTTTGGTTGGAATCTTACTAATTGTACAGACAGTGTTTAAATATTTAAGAGAACTTAAGTTTCACTGTATTTAAAAGTCGTATTTATTTATTTATTTGTTTATTTATTTATTGAGACAGAGTTTCACTCTTCTTGCCCAGGAGTGCAATGGCATAATCTCGGCTCACTGCAACCTCTACCTCCCGGGTTCAAGCGATTCTCCTGCCTCAGCCTCCCGAGTAGCTGGGATTACAGGCATGCACCATCATGCCAGACTAATTTTGTATTTTTAGTAGAGATAGGTTTTCTCCATGTTGGTCAGGCTGGTCTGGAACTCCAGACCTCAGGTGATCCTTCCACCTCGGCCTCCCAAAGTGCTGGGATTACAGGCATGAGCCACTGCGCCCAACCTTAAAAGTCTAATTTATTAGACTTACAAAAATCAGTTAAGTATGGGAAATGTTTTCTGGTAAGATAAGTGAAGTGTTTAAAGAGGAAGTTGAAGATATTAAATTATAAATGTAGTTTAAAATTTGTAAAAGAGCTTAACCAACTTTGTAAATGAGACCAAACATTAACAAAAGCCCTCAAAATACTATTGTTGAGATTAGCTACATTTAAAGGTAAAATAATGAGATTTGCAAATTGAACTAAAAAGCTTAAGGAAGGATTAAGTTTTTGGATTAATAACTCTAATAAAATCAGTATAAATTACACAACCAAAGGTATATGATTGAAATTTTCTGGTACATAAAAACCGCTCTCAAGGACACACACACAGACACACAGACACACACACACACAGACACACACACACACACACCCTTTTATAATGAGCAGATTTTATGTTTAGAGTTTCGGATGTTTTCAGTAAATTTAGAAAAAAGAAGAAGAAGTCCGTCAACCAGTTGTTTGGTGGAATTGAGTAGACTTTTCATAGAATTGACCAGTCTTCAGATTCTTAACTTGAAAGTTTCCCGAGAGCAAACCCAGTAGATAGAGAACCCATTCATTTGGCGCTGTATTCTTCAAATTCAAGCATTGTATGTAGACTCCCTTTTTTACCGTTAGAGAGAAAAAAAATTACACAGGGATTCCTGTGTTAAATTATTTTTATGTTACTTAAATATGTTTACCATAAAACTAGATACAAACTGTTGATAGTAAGAACTCTACTACATCCAACACAACTTAATCAACTAAATCCAAACTCAAATACGAACACAACTAAATTCAAATGAACAACATTCTTGTACTGTGATGAGTAATGTTTGACTGAAACTCAATCACAGTTTGCAACATGAGCATGGTAGTGGCTGCTGCAGCCCCAGTTCCTTAGAGTTCCACGTGCCCATATTATTACCTGTGTGCTGACTGTTCGCACGCTGCTCTCCTCTATCTGCACTACTTTCTACAGCCTGCTGTGATGTCATTTGGCCTTCATTTGGCACAAACGCATCACTTACTATTCAGTTCACCTCTGTTCTTTTCTCATTAGTAAGAGTCATTAAAGTAGTGTCACTTGGCAACAATGTAATGGCTAACAAAAGCAAATAAGAGCACTGAAATCTTGGGGCTGTTGGGGTGATCCAGAATAGACATACATTCAAGTTTTTGGATTATTACAAGATTAAAGCTGAATTTAAAACTTATATAAAGCCCATAGACATTCACAGATCTCCAGTTTGAGAGCAGTGTGGTAAAGTAGAAAGAGCTTAAGCTTTGAAGAAAAACAAACTCAGATTCAAATCCTAGCTTTTCCACTAACTCAACAGTTGTGGTTACCTCTTTGCGTCTCCTTTCTCTATTTTAAAAATAAGGATAGTAATACCAATCACATAGAGCTGAAAGGAGAACTGGAGATAATATGTATAAAGTTTTGAGCAAAATCGGTGAGCCCTTAGATAAAGAGTTGTTGCCATTATTAGGGAGTATCTATACTCAGTACATTTGCCCAATAACCTGCCCCGAAGTAAGGAGTGTGTGCGTGGGGAAAGTGATGAGGGGGATTGTGTAGTTGAAAAGTTTACCTACATCAGACACAAATGAAAGATAATTTTGAAAACAACGATTTTCCAAATATGCCCTAGAGAGCCCAGTGGGGGTAGGGAGGGAGTTGGGGTTCAGGGTTTCTATTCTGTCTCCAACCAAAGCAATTTTATTTTACATACATGTTTTACTCAGAGGGATTCTGCTTCAAGTAATATTTGAATAATGGATTTTTATGGCTAAGAATTTTTAAAAGGTTGAAAATCATTAGTATATTGATATTTTATTATAATGATGATGATGATGATGATGACTCTTGACTTGATATTATTTTGTGATGGACAGAACCACCTTATGAGTTAGATATTATCATTATCTTCAGTATACTTTTTTTTGTCTCCTGTAGTTGTTTAGAATAAAATATACTCTTGTCAGTGCTATGGCAACAAACTGAAATATTCCTCAAGTTTGAACGCTCTTGTAAACAGACCTTCCAGGTCTAAATTTCTAATATAATTCCTTAAACATTAAGTAAAATTATTTTCTCACCTTTTGAAAGACTGACCCATAGCCATGCATAGCCAACAGCTAGACATTCACACCTCTCAGTGCAGCCTCTTAATGAGTCAGCATTCTTCATTTGATTCCTATTAGAATGAAGAAGCGTGAAACCAGTCTCCAGCAAGTTGAGAAAAATACACTGCCTCTAAATTTTTCACTGTAATTTCATCCCATGGGCCCTAGAAATGCAGACACATGCACATCCACTAGCTAACACACCACATCTCTCTCTCTCTCTCTCTCACACACACACACACACACACACACACACACACACAGGCAAGCAGAGGGTTTATTATTGTTATGCAAATGTATCTGTTAACTAAAGACTGGATTGCCAGATACCTACAGAGTTTATTAATTCTAACTAAAGAAAATACATGATGAGAATGAGAGAAAACAACACTGCTTAAATTTCTTATAAAACTACATAAGCTGTTGTCTTTGTGGTTACAAATCTTTTGTTGTCATCTAACGTCTATTTCATTTTTGTCTCATTTTGCCCTAGAAAGTGTTAAGCGAATCATCTCATTCCCTGGTCAAAGGGCCCCCTTTCGTCTTGAAACAACCTTGTGTGGATGGAAATTTGGAATGTTATTACTCAGATTCTGAAAGGCACATATGAGCTTTTAATGCTACTTTTCTCCCTTTCAGCTCTTAGCACAAGGGGTGTACCATTGTAGCACATTACACTTGAAGACATCTGTCTAACACCCACAGATGACCTCTGAGATGACTTTTATTTTCCTTCAAGGGAATCATTATTTTCAAGAATCTTAAACAGTTTAGTTGATTGAATCAACCATATCGTTATTTTAATAGGTCATTAAAATAAATGAAAAAAATCAAATGATTATAAAACCTGTGTTTTCTGCAATATAATCACAGTCAGAAGCTCCATGTGTATATAATAAAATAAGGCCGTGACACAACTATCACATAATGTCACTCAAATATTCTTTGAAACCAGGAGAGTATAAATAAATAAATTCGTTAGTTGAAAAAAAAAAAGTCTAGCTAACACAGCCGAAGGATGAGAGCATGCTGTGATGGAAAGACATTAAACTAAGATTTAGGAAAACAGGGCACTTGTTTCTGCTCTCCCAGTCTCTGTCTGTGACTGAGTTTTCCTATGCTAAATAGAAAGATTTCTGGCTGTATCTCTGGGAAGTTCTTAATGTAAAAATACCGGTATGAATGTTATAGCTCATAGTGCAGTTTAACAAATATTTCTGGCTTTGCTTCTTTTGGTGCATGGTAGGGTTGCACCTCCTACTTGCCCTGAGGATAAAAAAGTATTGCCATACAAAGTACTTTGGCCAAAGAAATGTGAGCAGAGTGATGTCTACCATTCTCAGGTAGAACGTGACAAACTGGGGCTTGACTTGCGTCACATCCTTCTCACTTACAGTAGTGATTGCAGAAGATTATATAGAGATGAATCTTGGTCTTAGTGCGCTGAGTCTGTAACTGACCACAGTGAGCAGAAGTGCCCTGATGACCCATGTTAGACATGTAACACACGGAAGAATTTTTATTATGTTGGGCTTTTGAGATTTTGGAGTTGTTTATTACTGTAGCATAACTTAGCACATCCTAACTGAGCCAGTGTTTGCAAGCACTTTGAAAAGTGTTAAGAACTATTCAAATGGAAGAAAACACTAGTTTTGAAAGTTTGAAAATATTTTGTTCTGTTTTGATTTTTAAAGACCTCAAAAGGAAGAGTTTAAAATGTTGCCTCTTTAAGAATATCTTTTTGTTAGTAGAAAATCAAATTGTAAATGTGTAATAAAGTAATAAAGCAGTGACCCCATGTAGGAGAAATACAGGTGAAGTACTCACAGGAGGGACAGTAGCAATATGCAATGTCCTTGCTAAGCAAGCCAAAGAAGGCTTTTTTTGTGTGCTTGTTTGGGCATATTTTAGCATCTGTTTTTAGCTGATGAGGAAAAGAGTAGGCCTGGGGTCTAAGAGAAAATATTGTTTCATGCAATCAGGAGAGACAACGTGGAGATGGATCTTATAAACATTGTGTTTTCTTATAAACATTGTGTTTTGTTGTCAGCACACTGTTTAGTTATTTTCCTTTTCTTAATTGAAATGACTTTCTGTGGGCATGAACTTTGCCGTTCTCCAGAGCACCCATTAGTCCCTCCACACCTAGCCCTTCTACACAGCTGTTATCTGCCTGCCCAGGACCATTTGGATTTTAGATTTCACAATCCTTTCACTGAAACATATATATTTCAGAGAGAAATGGGAGTTTCAAGTAGCGGCTAAAAACTAATATATATGTATGAAAGTTATATATATATATATAAATGTGTATGTGTATATATACATATGTACAGCTCTATTCAAGTAGGGTATTAAGACTATGAAACCATAACAGTGCAGGCAACAACAGAAGTCAATAAGAAACTGGGGATAGACAACATCTTGAGGGTAAATTAACATTTTTTTTTCTGTAACCCTGAAAGAAAACTTAACAGCTAAGCAGTGATTAAAAATTAAGCTTGGATTGGGTTAGTGGAGAGAACCACTGACTTAAATATAATATTCAGTTTAATATTCTTTCTTGTTATGTCCCAATCAAACTTATTCTTATCTTTTATCCTTCGAGATTCAAATGTAAAGCAATTGGAAAAAGATTGTGTATATAATTGGCTCTTTGTCTATAATAGTGGCCCTGGGACCAAACCTTGAAAAAGCTGCTTTATAGGTGTTATCTTGAAAATCCACCCATTTGAGAGATGGCAAGAGGTGTCCCCTAAAAAAAGATTGTGTGGTTAGGTAAGTTTGAGACTGCAACTTCAAGCCATTCCATGATGAAAAGCTCTGCTTGCCCTGGTAATATGGCCTCCTGTGGGAAGTCCTAGATGGAGCTACTTGGAAGTTCAAATTCTTTCTTCTACAAATTCTGTTTCTCACATACCGAACGCATTCTATCAATGTATCTGGCTGCCCATGTTTTCATAACATATCTCAAATGTGACCACCTCCTCTGAGGGTCTCTTACTGCTCTTGCTGGGATCTTTTCATGGAGCCCCCACTCTTGTTTCTCAACAGTCTATTTCCCACACAAAGGCCACGAGATCCTTTAACACTTGCTCCAAACCCCCAGGAATTTCTCATCCACTAGAATAACATCCACACTCTTTACCATGCCTAAGAGACCGACCCAAAGGCTCTGCCCTCTGGCTACCATTCCCTCCTCCTGGCCAGCCTGCTTACCTCTTCCTTCTGCACCAGCTGGTCTCATCACCTGCAGCATGTCAGGCGCACACCCTCGCCCCATACTCCTCCTGGAATGCTCTTTCCCCAGACACCCAGACGGCCCTACAACGCTCCACCTCTCTGCTCTAATGTCAACTCTTCAAATGATCCCTGCTGTCACCTTGCTCCCCTTGTATGAGGTTATTTTTTTATTACACTCATCTCTGCCTGAGATTATGCTACGCGTTTGTAACAGGATGATAAAACGAGACCCTTCTTGTCTTTGGGGTCCCGACGCTGAGAGCAATGGGTGCTCACCACTTCTGCAGGATCTCCCGACTGCTGCATCAATAGAGGAATCTGAGATTAAATCGGAAAGGGGGATTTAAAGGGTTTTAGAGTAAGGATTGCTTTAGAGAGAGCCAAGTGGTGGGGTAAGGGGATCAAATCTCAAGAGAACTCGTGGGGAGGATTTAATATATGCTTCTTGGAGTTTGAGGGTAACTAGGGGTTACCCTAGTTGGTAAGCTGGTGCCTGGCTTAAAGAGTTTAAAATAAAAAAAAAAATTCCAAAAAGAGATGACTGATGCAGCCTGAGGTGGAGGCCTGTGGTGGGAGCCTGCTTTTCCACAGTTCAGAGGGGGCAAGTATGTGGCTCTATTTCCCAGTCTAGATGTGGACTGGTGGCCTGAAAGGTCAAGGTGACACCAACAGAAGGGTAGAACAGAGGCTAAGGAAGAGACTGAGGGTGGCCAGATCAAGAAGGAAACCTCAGGTGGAAGGCCCTCAAAATGCAGAGTGGAACGAGGCTCTCTAAATGCATGTGAGGCTTTGGACACACAGAAGGCCTGACACTGCAGGGCTGTCTACTGAAGATGGTGCCCATTTTGGCCTTCCCCACCTCCACCCAGGGTAGGGGCCTTGGAGAGGCGAGCAAGTGAGGTGTGAGTGGAATGAACCTCTCTCCCATAGCAGGCTCCACGCCTGGATTAGTCCTGAGCTGAAGTGGGAGGGAAGGGGAAGGGAGAAGCTTTGAAGCAGGTGAGACCGCAAAATTTTAATCTGTTATTGGATTTTATGTTTACATAACTTGCAAAAGAGACTCTGCGTAGTCTCCTTTGCAAAACAGACACCTCTTCTAAGAAAAGTAACTAACCTGTTTCTAACACTTTTTGAGACAATGTCATGTGGAGTTGGGGTGGCAGTGGTGGTAGGTGGGGAGATGAAGGCAGTTGGAGAGATGGTTAGAGGTGGAAGAGCCAACCCCCACGAAGGGAGGGTTTCCCTTTCGCAGGGAGGGGACCTTATTTTGGGTGCCCTCCTGGCTCTCAGGGCTGGGAAAGTACCCCAGAGGGGATTGACTCTGTGTGCTCTGGAGGCAAGGACCCGAGTTTTTCCACTTTCAGGAGACGATGATGATTTAGATAAGGTGTGTAGAGTTATGAAATTTGTGGACAAAGACTTGGGTCCATTCCTGGAGGCTGAGTGCTGGGTAAGATCCCTGGCACCTCTGCATTGCCCTTCAGAGGAGAAGCCTAGTAATGATTTTGATTTAACTCCTCAATACCCTAACAAGGGAGGGCTCAGAGTCATATTTAATTTAATTTAGAAAAGTTAAATAATGCGACGTGTCTTGCACTTGAGAGTATTGGTTGCAAATTTATATCCACTATACAAGAGAATGGGGCCGCAGGGCGTAATCCTGGAGAGTTAGAGGAGGGGCGCTAGGGCCACCTCTAATTAACTGCTCTGCACAGCATGCCTGTCAAGTGTGCCTTGGGCAGGTACCTTGAGTACCATTTTGCAGGCAATAAAATTAAGTCACAAAGCAGCTTGTGGACACCTGTGAGACATTGACAAGGCCAGAGAGCGGGCCAGAGCTGAAGGTCAGACTGCCCATGCTGTCTCCCGACCCACCCTTGAACTCCTCTCTCCAGAAACACTGGGGCTCCCAGGAAGATTTAAAGGTAAACATGCAAAAGACCTCACTGGAGATTCAATTAATGCCTGCCGGGGGGTGGAAGGGAATAAAATGGGAATTTACAAATCCGTCAGGGAAAAGGGAGCATTACAGAGAAAGGAGAGCAAGTTATAAATGAAAAGGGGTGGGAAATTAATGGGGACTAAAATAGATTAGAATTTTATGTGCTCCACGGGGTTTACAGCACTTCACATGCAATTAGGAATAAAATCACAGACTCCCCAATTCCCTGTTCCCTAGAGGCAAAAAAGATTCAAGGGAGGGAACAAAACCCAAGAGGTCCTTTGTTACAAAGACGTAGGCCAGGTGGTGGGTGGACAGTAGTGACGACTTCTTGGTTTTAAACATGCCCTCTGTGGACCTTTGTTTGTAACCAGAATAAGGGGCAGGAGGGAGGAGGCAGAAGCAAGTACAGCCAAGCTGCAGAGGCAGTGCTTTCTCCCCCTCTTCCTCTCTCCTTCTGGTAAAGCGCAGTAGGAAAGACTGAGCCATTTCACAGGGGGCGCAATTTCTCAAGTAAGGACATCTGCTAATCGTGGTGACAACTGACCTACCTACAGATTTTTCAGTTGGCAAAGCACTTTTCAGATATTGCCGTGTGGGAGACACAAATCCTTTGGGGTAGAAGGAGCAAATATGTCCCCCATTCTACAGATGAAGAAAATGAAGCCCAAAAAACTTAGCTAGATGGCCCAAGGTCACAGAAATACTAGGTAGTATTCAATCCCAGATTCAATCCCAGACCTTGTCTTAAAATTCTACTCTAGACTCACTGTTGTCCTGAAGTGGGAAGAGGGTAAGGGAGACAAGTTTTATCTTAGGCAGGGACAGTGTAAGTGGAATGGCAAAATTACCAGCCAAAGGTCTCCCTGGCCTCAGAAAATTTCCAGCCAACTTTGTAGTGTTTAAAAGCCCATGCTTTGCTATTCTGCGTTTGTGCTCCTCTGGGCAGTTTGTGCAGGACAAGTCTATGTTATCCAGAAGTGGAAGATGTTGAGCATTGTTGCCTCCTGGCCTTAGTCAGCATGACAATTAAAATGTCTCCAGTCATTTCCAAATGCTTCCTGGAGGCTGGTATTGTCCCTAGTTGAGTATTGTGTCTCCTAAAAGGGGCAACACGTTCACCTGTTGTTAGAAGCTGAACTTTGGAGATTTGGAGCAGTGGGTGTGTCCTCACACCTTGCACAGAGGGAAAGTGAGCCACAGAACTAAAGCACAGTAATGCACAGCCTACAGGCTGGATTCACAGGCAGCTAGCAGAAGGGAGGGTGGATCAGCTCACCTGCGTTCGTGGACTCACTGTCTGAAAAAGAGTCCACGCCTCCATTGCTGTTTCCTGTTGAGCGATTCAGGGAACATTGTACAGTCTAGTTATTCCTGTAAACGTGGCTATATGTGCAAATCTTGGGTTCTGTATTTATGGATAGGAGACCATACTTCCCAGCTTACCTGGGGGATGATTCCAATTTATTTTGGTTTTCTTGGCATCATTATCAATAACTCCCTCTTTTACCCTTAGAATTCTCTGTGCTCCACAGGGCTTACAACACTTTACGTGCAATTAGGAATAAAATCATAGACTCGATACCCTGTTCCCTAAAGGCAAACCGTGAATGTGTCCTGGTTTGAATAACAATATATGTGATCCCCCAGTGTGGGAGAACTCAGGCAAATGTAACTCCCTGCAGCTGGGTGTCTGAGAAGCTGAGAGATCGGCAGCCTCCAGACAACCTAGAAGTTCTTTGAATGACAAAGCGCCCTTGGCCACTCTTCTGGGCTGAATTTTATCCCCTTAAAATTTATATATTGAAGCAAATCCTTAACAGCTCAGAATGTGACTGTATTTGGAGATGGAGTCTTGAAAGAGGTGATGAAGTTGAAATGAGGTCATATGGTTGGGCCTTAACCCATGTGACTGCTGTCCTATGAGAAGAGGAGATCAGGACACAGATATGCATAGAAGGAAAGCCGTGTGAGCACACAGTGACAAGGCTGCCATCTATAAGCCAAGGAGAGAGGCCTCAAGAAGAAATCCACCTTACTGACAAGGTGGAAGCTGGACTTCTAGCTTCCAAAACTGTGAGAAAATAAATGTCTATACTTTAGGCCACCCTGTTTATGGTACTTGGTTATGGTGGCCCTAGTAAAGTAATACAGCTTCTCTGTGAGATATATAAAACAGTGTTCACCAGGAAATAAAAAACAGTGTTCCAGGAGTGATGGGCCTTGGACAGCAGTACTCAGTCTCTAAGAACAAAAGCCTGAAGAGAAAAGGTCAATCTCTATGGGCCAGATCTAGAGAGAAGGACCTAGTCAGTGTGAAGTAGCCACAGGAGTTAGCAGTCCAGCCTCTGGGAACTTGTGGACCTTTACAAAGTCCTGGTGACAAGGCTTGAGGTGTGACCACATCTCCTCCCCTTGGCAGCTGACTTTCTTGCGACCACAGCTACTTCTGGTGGTTGTGCCTGCCATGTACTTAGAACTGTGACTTCAGAGGCAGGCTCTGTCTTTGGGGCAGGCACCCCATGGCACCTAGGTGGTAACGATGGCACCCCAAAGACAGGGGTGACACTTTCTCCCGAGGTCCTCTCCGCCCATAACCCACCACACAGCCCAGCAGGAGGAGAGAGTGGCCATGCCTCAGGCCCTCGCTACTCTGGACTCTGGGTAGCAGTTCCCTCTGTGACTGATGGCACTGTTAATCTGCTATCCCATGTCCATCCATTTACTAGGGGCTGGGATTTGGAAACTGATGGACCGGAATTCACATTTTGGCTGTGCCATGAGCCACATTTACCATCTTAGGCAAAATACAAAATCCCTCTAAGTGTGTCAATTGGGATATAATAATACCTGCCAGTTAGGATTACTAGGATTAGGCAAGCTGATGAATGTGAATTTCTCAGCATGCTGTCTGCCTAAGGAAGCATAGCTAATGCCAGTGGTAATATTTCTGGACCAGCCCTGCTTTAGTGGAGGCAGCTGCCTTTCTAGCCCAGGGAGATACACT
This sequence comes from Piliocolobus tephrosceles, assembly GCF_002776525.5. Taxonomy (NCBI): domain Eukaryota; kingdom Metazoa; phylum Chordata; class Mammalia; order Primates; family Cercopithecidae; genus Piliocolobus; species Piliocolobus tephrosceles. The sequence goes on along the minus strand of NC_045434.1, from coordinate 21,992,993 downwards.
TTATTAAAAGATGCTCTTTACTGGAGGTCTTGTGACTCATAAGACCACCCTCAACATCCTGTACTTGGGGCCTGTGTCAAGCAACCAGTGACCTCCATTACCCACCACTCACTTTCTCTTGGGTCTCAGCTCTTTCTGAATGGAGACCTGTGGTCTCATTGTTTGGATCACCTATGTCCTATACTTTACCTTTGAGTTCTTTCTTTGGCATGGCCCGTAAATTCCCTAGGCCTCTGCTTTGCCTTTCATTCCTATACAGGGGAGTGTTTGGGAGATCCCAAACAATGGAGTGTTTCAGAACAAAATATGGAGAAGCTGATTCTGCATCTGGAGTAAGACTCAAGGCCCCCACACTGCTAGGTGTACTGACTTTGCAGGACCAATGCTGACACCACCCTCACAGAGGGTATAATATTGTAAAATATATATGGCTTTTCTTCGGAGTTTTCAGGCATACAACTCCTAAAATCCTTAGAACCTCCAAGGTGATATATGCTAGTGAGTTGACTAATTGCTTCTAGGTAGCTTCAGGATAGAAGCTGGTCTCTAGAAAAACCAAGGCATGATTGGAAGATTGAGACTTTCTTCCCCACTCCCCAACCTCTGGGGAAGGGAAAGAGGCTGAAGGTCAAGTTGATCACCAATGGTATTTAATCAATCATACCTAGGTAATGAAACTTCCACAAAAATGCAAAGGGCTGGGTTTGGAGAACTTCAGATGACTGAACATGTCGAGGTGCCTACAGCGGGCACCCCTTCCCACACATCTTTTCCTATGCATCTCTCCCATCTGATGTTCATCTATAGCCTTTGTAATACCCTTTATAATAAACCAGTAAATATAAGTGTTTCCCTGAGTTCTGTGAGCTGCTCTAGCAAATTAATCAAACCAGGAGGGGGTCATGAGAACCCCAATTTGTAATTGATTAGTGAGAAGTACAAGTAAAACAACCTGGGGCTTGCAATTGGCATCTCAATGGGTGGGGACACTCTTGTGGGACTGAACCCTCAACCTTTGGGATCTGACGCTGTCTCCAGGTAGATAGTGTCAGAATTGAATTGAATTAGAAGACATACAGCTGGTGTCTGCTGCTGAATCTGGAGAATTGCTTTCTTGCTTGATGTGTGGGGGGGAAAAAATCCCACCTATTTGGTCATAGTCGCATTCTGTGGTAGGAGAGTGCAGTAGGAGAAATGGAGTGTGTTTTTTCCACTCAGAGACAGACATCAGCTACTTCTAACCTAAGGACAAGGAAGGACTCTGTCGGATCTTAGGAAACTGAGGTCTCCAATCAGTCACCCTCAGAGGTCTCCATCCATTCCCTCTACTCTCTTAGTCACCATCAGAGGTCTCCATCCATTCCCTCTACTCTCTTAGTCACCATCAGAGGTCTCCATCCATTCCCTCTACTCTCTTAGTCACCATCAGAGGTCTCCATCCATTCCCTCTAGTCTCTTACCTGGATAAACTTTACAGAACTCAGGTCTACAGGAAGCTGAACCTGTTCCTGAGACTGAATTAGGAAGGTAACAACATTGAGATGATTTCCCAGGAAATTCCTAAGTACCTAACGCATAATGTCTAACAAGTCTATAGAACACCCCCGTCATCATCCAACTCCTACTTATTGCACATAAAAAATACTTTATAACATCCCATATATAATTATCAAGCTTTCTAATTATTGTTCCCTCAGGAATACAAGGTCTTGATTACCCCTCAAGAATGTGTGTTTCTCTTTAGAAAAGTTTAAATATTATCTATATTTTCCCAGAAGATGTAGATTAAAAGGAACATGCACCTGTCACACTTTCCCTACTGAGGTATTTGAAAGCTAATTATAGACAATACATTATACAGCCACATTTTTATGCATTTTTCCCTTTACTTCTTTTTTTTTTTTTTTTTTTTTTTGAGACGGAGTCTGGCTTTGTCGCCGAGGCTGGAGTACAGTGGCCGGATCTCAGCTCACTGCAAGCTCCGCCTCCCGGGCTTACGCCATTCTCCTGCCTCAGCCTCCTGAGGAGCTGGGACTACAGGTGCCCGCCACGTAGCCCGGCTAGTTTTTTTGTATTTTTTTTTTAGTAGAGACGGTGTTTCAACGTGTTAGCCAGGACAGTCTCGATCTCCTGACCTCGTGATCCGCCCATCTCGGCCTCCCAAAGTGCTGGGATTACAGGCTTGAGCCACCGCGCCCGGCCACATTTTCCCCCATATAGAGTATTTTTTCGTAAGGGATGCACACAGAGACATATGAATAAACAGAAAAATTGCCAAATCAAGAGATATGGAGATTTTTGAGAATCATGATGCATACATGCTGTTAAGTACTTTACAGAAAAGTCCTATCATGATACAGCACCTCAAGTTCAGAGAGAGTAGATATTTCACTGGATAGTAATATGTATTGTCATTTAAAAATATTTGCCAGTCTATAGATAAAAATCATATGTTGTTTTGATTTCTGTATCTTTAACAAACTGAATGGCAAGGTTGAATGTTTTTCATGTGTTCATTTATTAGCAGCATTTTGTCTTCTTGTGATTTTTTTTTCTATATTATTTTTTAGGATTCTATTGTTTTTCTTATCAATTAGCATGCATTTTTAAATAAAGTTGCTAGATCTTTGTCTGATGCCATTTTCTGCAAATGAAGAAATGTGTTTCAGGTCAGAGAGCTAGTGACTCAGATCAAATTCAAACTGAGGTTTGTTTGACTCCAGCGCTTATTCTCTTCCAATTACATTGCATTTCTTTCCAGTATGCCAGGGAATGGTGACTTAGACAATGTCTGTGTTGGGTCTGAGGCGACTCAGAGCCAAGACCTACATAAATATGGAGCCCGATTACTGCAATGCAAGTCCTGGAAATGTCTCATAAGTAATTTCTCATTTAACCTCAAAATACTCCTATTAAATGTGAATCAAATATAATTATGATATTGACATTTTACAGATGAAGCTGCTAGGGTAAAATAATATTCATGTGCATTAGGTCAAGTAGAGGTCAAATCAAGTCTTAGACTCAAAACTATTATTTTATGATAATACTGTAACACTCCATTTATCTGTCACCATCAGAAAGAAGAGGCAGGTCACTTAAGTTAATTTTCAGTTAAATAAAAATTACCCCTTTAAATGCCAATTAAAAAAACTTTTATAAAACTTTCACAAAAAATATGATTGATCACATACATTTATATTTTCTTCCCCTTAAGAAACCACTAAAATGATAGTAAATAAAAATTTCAAAGGCGAAAACACAACAACGAAGAAACATCGCAGATAAAATTTTAAATAAATTTCTGAGAGACAGAGAGAGAGAAAGAGGGGATAGAGAGGAAATTTGTAATTGTTGAAGTAAGACAGGCATGCAGGAGGGCTGTACAAAGCAATGCTTAGACTGTGGTCTGTGGGTCAGCAGGTCACACCCAGAACGTGTGAGCTTCCCTTGCCAGAACTGCTGAATCAGATTCTGTGGATTGGACCAGAAATCTATTTAATAAGCTCAGTTGATTCTTACATATTGTCAAGTTTGGGAAGCACGAACTTAGAGAACACCTGGGTGGTACAAATGAAGAAGCTGTTCTTTACATTCCTAATCCCAATGAGGTATGGAATTTACAAGCACCAGGAATGAGAGAGGCAAACAAGCTTCATGCTCTTTGTGGGGCCCAGGAAAATGGTATAAACAGAGTCCCCGAGCCCCAGCGAGCACCCCTTCCCTTGCTTCCTACCTCTGTTCTGCACCAAAAAAGGCCTCCTGTGCACCTGTGTAGTCAACCCAGTTGACACGTGTTGGAGCTTCATCCACACCTACAAGTGACCTCCCCTTGGCTACCTTTCAAGACCTAGGAAAGAGAGCTGAACAGTCTCTGGAAGGAAGAGAGCTTGGAGCTGATTGGGCAGAGAATTCTTAGATCTTGGTTAGCCAGAGCATGGTCAAAAAAGGGGAACTGTGAGCACTGGATGGTTTCCTTGGTCCTTTGAACTCCTTGCCCAGTGGGGAGGGCTGAGGCCAGAGGAAGGACAGAATGGGAACCTCCGTAGCACAAGAACCAGGGCAGAGGCTGCAGCCATGTGGCTAGAAGGGTGGATAGGAAGTTAACATGGAGTTATAAATCGGATTAATTGGAAACACATTTACATACTTCCTGTTTTCCTGAACACCTGTTTTTCCTTACTCACTTCACCACCCTTGATGTTTTTTTTCAAAATTGGGAAATTGAATATCCTTTAGAAAAAAAAAAATCTGCACTTTTTATCCTAAGATCTCCCTAAGAAATAGCCGCACACTTCTGGCCTAATGATCCTGGGTCATAGCCTGCCGGATGAAAGTCCCATCGACAGGCATTAAGCCCCTAGTCTGCTCTTGGTTGTCACATTTAAGATATAGACATGACTAAGGATCAATAGACTGTTGAGGAATGCCAGCCTGATGGAGATAATATAGAAAAAATAATGTCATTAAAATGTGTAAGAAAAATATCAGAGAGTCTATAAAACTAGTTAGAATCCTCTGAGATAAAAGAATAACTGCATTCATAAAACAAGAAATGATATCATGAAAATAGAACAATCAAAACAGAAAGGAGCTGTTTGACATTAAGACTCTGATTGCCAAATACAGCACTCTGAGTTGTTTATGCAAAAACTGTTCACCTCACCTCCCCTCTTCTGGCAGAATCCTGATTGTGTGCACCCTTCTCCAAATGTCTTGTGTTTCAGGGAAGACTTAGTTCCTCCCCATCACCAGAAGTGGGTCTTGATTAGTTTAATGTGAAAATTCTATTCCCTCTGTCATATGACTGGCTTAAGAATGAGTATGTGACACAATATTGGCCGATGAAGTTTGAAGAAAAGTCTGTTATGGGGTTTCTGGGACAGTTTTTCTTGCTCTTATAAAAGGACACAAGACAGATGTTTCCTTTTCTTCCTTCAGATCTAGTTGTGTGGAGATACAATACTTGGTGTTGCTGCAGCCATCCTGTTACTAAGAGTCTATAAGCCAAGTGACAAGGGTGACATAATGCAGCTGCCACAGCCCTATGTCATTAAGCAGTTGAATTAATCAACCACTTTGCTACTCACCTCTGAACTTTTTGCTTTGGGAGATAATCCCCTTTTTGTTTAACCTATTTTGAGTTGAATCCTTACTTACTCGAAGACCACAAGCATCTTAATTGACATATTTAAAGAAAAATATTCCATTGAAAGTTTGGAAAACAATATCAAGAAAAAGCTCTCAAAACATAGAATAGGCCCAAGTGGAATATATAAGTTAAAAAGTCAGACTAAAAATCAGTCTAGGACAGAGTTACAGAAAGAGAGCTCAGAAAATGAAAAGGGGGAATTATCAAAGAAGTAGTACAATGGCGTTTTCAAGAATGAGATTTATAAATTTCCAGATTTCCCAATCACCAGTTAGAATGAATGAAACACTATCAAACCAGACGTATTACAGTGGAATGTTAGATAAAAAGATGTTTTCAGAGAGTAAAAAGCAGGTCATTTGCAACAGAAAAAAACAGATTGTTCATCAGGAATTCTGGATGCTAGAAGTCAGTGGGTGGGACAATTCCCTTGAAATACTAGGAAAATTTATTCTCAATGGGAGAACTCTGCACTCAGCCAAACTCTAAGTCTACTCTAAGGAGGTGGAATAAACATTTTTTCAAATATGCAACAAGAAAGAGGAAGATACGTACAATAATACTATAGTTCAGCAAATGCTCACTTCTCCCCCCTCCACTCTAAAGGAGTCTACCTCCCCATCCCTTGGAGGTTGGGATTGGCCATGTGACTTCTTCATCCAACGGACTGTAAGTATATGTGATGGATACCGTGTTGAGCAGAGGCTTTAAATGTGCTTGTGAGTTAATCTTTCACCTCTTATATTCCTAGTTTTGTTATGTAATAAAAGAGCAACCTTCAGGCAGTGTTACTCTTTCAATTTGTGCCCCAAAATGAAAGACACATGGTATCTACCTGAACCTGTCTCACAGCTGAGACCCAAGGCAAACGACTCAGTTGTTTCAATAAAAAAGAAAGTCTAATTAAAATAGCAATATAGGGTAGAGAGAGAGAGGTTTTTTGTTTGTTTGTTTCTTTGTTTTTCTGCATTAACTGGTTGTTTCAGCATAATTTGTTGGAATATTTTTTTCTCTCCTTATTATATTGCGTTGGTAACTTTGCTGAAAACCAGTATACTGTATATGTGCGGGTTGATTTCTATGCTCCATTCTGATCTCTCTGTCATTATGCCATACCACACTCATGTGATTACTGTAGCTTTTTAGCAGGTCTTGAAATCAGGCTTCAGAATTCAACTTTGGCCTCTCTCTCTCTTTTTTTCTCTCTCTCTCTTTGAGACTGTTTTGATTAATCTGGGCCATTGCATTTTTATGAATATTTTAGAATCAACCACCAATCTCTGTTTAAAAAGTCTGTAGTTATGATTGAGATTGTGTTTATAGATCAATTTCAGGAGAACTGATGTCTTAACAATGTTGAGTCTTTCAACTGATGGTAATGGTATATTTCTGTTCATTCAGGCCTTTTCTGCTTTATCTCGGTAGTTTCAAATTTTTAAGGTAGATGGCTTGCATGATTTTTCGTAAATTTATTCTTACTTTTTATGTTGATGCTATTGCAAATAATTTTTTTAAGTTTCATTTTCCAATTTTTTTGCTCTTTAAAAAGATACAACCTTGTATCTAGTAACCTTTCTAATTCTACTTATCAGGTCTAGTAGATTTTTTCCAAAAAGGTTACATAAAGTTTTCTATATAAACGGTTATTTTATCTATGAATATTTCACTGTTTCCTTTCCAAACTTTATACATTTTTAAAAATAACTGTTCTGAATAACACTAGGAGGGATGAGAATAGACATCCCTGCCTTTCTCCCAATCTTCAGGTGAAATAATTTAATATACCACTATTATCACCATTAAAGATAATGACCACAGGCCAGGTGCTGTGGCTCACACCTGTAATCCCAGCACTTTGGGAGGCTGAGCTGAGGTGGGTGGATCATGAGGTCAGGAGTTTGAGACTAGCCTGGCCAATATGGTGAAACTTCATGTCTACTGAAAATACAAAAAACTTAGCTGGGTGTGGTGGTGTGCACCTGGGGTCCCAGCTACTCAGGAGGAGGCTGAGGCAGAACAGTCGCTTGAACCCAGGAGGCAGAGGTTGCAGTGAGCTAAGATCATGCCACTGGACTCCAGCTTGGGTGACAGAGCGAGACTCTATCTCAAAAAAAAAAGTAAATAAATAAATAAATAAAGACCACGTAGGTTTTTTAATATGTATCTTTTATCAAGTTGTAGAAGCTTCCTTCTATTCCTAATTTTCCTAATAATTTAAAAATCATAAATGTATGTTAAATTTTGGCAAAAATTTTCACCTCTATCCAGCCAATATATTTTTCTATTTTATTCTGTTATTGCAATGAATTACTTTGTTTCAGTTGTTAAAGTAGTATTGCATTTCTAGAATAAACTCTGCTAGTCTTCATGAGATTTGCTACATTTTGTAAAGGATATTTTTCGTTCATGTAAAAACGACTTTTTAAAATTTTCTTGTGATATCCTGTCAGATTTAGATATAAATGTCGTGTGAGTCTTATAAAGAAATTGACTTTTTCCTCCTTCATGTTAAGAAAGTGTAAGATTGCTATTATTTCATCCTTTGAATATTTGAAGAGTTCAGCATTGAAAACATCTGAGCATGAAGTTTTCTTTGTGGAAAAGTTTTTTTAAAAATTACCAATGAAATTTTCTAAGTACATACAACTATTTACATTTTGTGTATCGTCTTGTGTCAGTTTTGATATGTTGTAATTTTATAAGGAATTTGTCTATTTTATCAAAGATAAATTTATTGGTATAAAATTTTGCTTTATTATTATAATAACTGTAATTTAACATTACCATTTTAATGTAAATGTAAATTATATTTTGGTAATCTTAACAGTCCATTATCAGTAATAGAACAACTGGATGAAAAATCTGTAAGGCTATGAAGATATTAAGAATGAATAACACCATCAATCACCTTTATCTAATAGATTTTTTATAGAACACTATACCCACAAAAGAATGGAATACACAATCTTTGAAAAAATATAAATTGTTTACTGAGTCATAAATATCTCAACACATTTTAAAAGTCTGATTTTAACAACTATTATAAAGCTATGGTAAGATATTTTAATCTAATTTATTTATATTTGAAGTGTCTTTCTTATAGATGACATACAATTGGAAATCAACTTTTAGGCAAACTATTAGTACTAATTCATTGAATCCAGAACTTTTGCTTATTATGCCCCTGTCAATAAATTTGCCCTGGTCTAATATTATACCCCTTTCATCCTTATCCAAGTCATAGGGTTCTTTTCCACACATGTTCCCCTAAATATCTGATTATATAATTGTCAGAATCTTGCAATTCATTCTCTGTGTGTGATACCTCATGGGTTATAGTTCTTCACTGACTCCTTGGGGCCTGCTGAGACTTGAGTCTGGCTATAGCTTTAAGAGTAATGAGATGTAGGTATAGGTCTTGAGGAGAATCAGAATTTCCATGCGAAGTAGGAGACATCAGGGAAGAGGAGGCTAATCTCCTCAGACAAGGGAAAAAGGTATGTATCTAGTTCACGCAATCTTGGCAGAATATAAGAATTCAAAGAAATTAGCTTCATTTGAATCTACGCACATATCCCCTTTCCAAATGTTGGCATTCTACTCCTTACCAACGAGTGTTCTAAGAGATTCTGCAAACTTGTAAATTTAATTTGCATTATAACTCAGCCATTCATAAGATTAAACTTGGAGTTATTCTTCACAAATCTCAACCTGAAGTGAGAAAGGTAGGGCAGCTGGAATTGTTTTGTGGCCACGTATCTCGACTTTGATTTGGAAATTCAATGTGCTGAGCTTCTTATTTTCCTCTTTCATGTTCTACAATATAATTAGATGCAACCAACCAATCCCCTAGTATACTCTTTATTTCCACTAAAATCCAAAATCTTTTATGGCAGTAGCTGCTTGATCGTTCAAAACTTTGTCTTCTCCAGGCACTTGACTCCATGTGACCACACGTCATGAATTAAAGAACTGTTATATTACGGCACGCCATGGACTTCTATTTACCCATGTCTCCCACTGACCACTAGAAGTAGGGTCATTAACACCTTTAAAAATAGTCAGATCAGAGATTCTCATCCTTTAGATTCTATTCACCTGGAACCACTTCTGGAACAAAAACTGCCATTCAGAGTTCAGTCAGAGAAGCAGAGTGGCTCAATGTAATGGAATAATGCATTTATCATACGTTACGCAATTGTGACACCGTACATAATTGTGGGAGGAGTTTAAGAAATGGAGGTGTGGAATGGGAAGCTAGACAGACGATCAGACAAAAAGGCACTGGTGCAGGTGGACAAGTTGGAACTTGCAAGGGAATCTAAACAACCAAGTGTGGGAGGTGGTCAAAGTGAGACCACATAGAGGGAAACTTAAGGAGGAGTGACTGGAAAGCCTCTGTGGATCTGCGACAAGAGGCTGGAGGTAGTCTGGGCTGTTGTTGGACAACAGGACTGAGAGTTAAAAGAGCTAGACATGGGAAAAAGGAGAGTAAGGACAAGCTAGAGCACGCTAGGCACCTCTGCTTTTTTGTTAATGTATCAAACTGCAAAGGTCTTCAGAGAGTAATGCTGCTTCCCTTCCAGCTCCCACATCTCAAATCTCATGCAAATTCCCCTCTTAGCAACTCTGACTCAGAGTGGTGCATAAGGGGACTCTGGGAAATTTAGTGCTCACAATAGAAAAAACCAGGATACATATCCTGAATACCACTTACTTTTCTCTTCCCAAAATTATTTCTAAAGTCAGTAATGGTGATAGCGAACCTACTGGTATAGATCTTGATCATAAATTTTTATGTGTTAAGTAAACACTTCTGAATCACTCCAGATGAATATTCAAATTAAATTATACACACATTTATCACATTGTCTATACCAAAGAATTTTAAAGTTTATTACCTTAAGACAGTATAATGTGCATACATATGCCTATCAGAACATGGTTGAAGATATAAATGTAAAATATACAGAGAGATGTCAATAAATATAGTTCATACACACAAATACTCATCAATATACATACATAGGAAAAGTATTGAATGAGAGACAACATTTTTGGAGTGGGCTTCGTAGGGTGGTAGATTACATGTAATTTTACCTTTTGATTTTTTTTCAGTTGTTTTTAGTTGAATATATGTTATCTTATAATCAGAAATTTTATAAATAAAAACCAAATTAATAAATTCTTTTTTTCTTTATTTGGGACTAAATGTTAAATGATATATTGCATACAGTAAACAATAAATTTAATTCATCAAAACTTATGATCTAGAACTTCTAGCATACTAGGCATTATGGCTGAGTTCTTAGTTTTGAATTCTGCAAATAAAATAATGACCATTTTTCTTTGTACTTCTTTTTTTCTTGACCTCTGCTTTTCACGTTTTACAAAGAAAAAGGCTTATTTATTTTCAATTCATTGCAACCCCTCCCCCACCCTATTCTCCTTTACATATGTGAAAACTTTAACCTTCTCATTTAATGAAAAGCACTACCCCCCAGGCTTTGGCACTAAGTAGAGGCACAGACTGCCTTAGGAAGAGACAGGTTGGGATTGGCTGCCCCTGGCCGCACCTGTAGACTCTAAATCTCCACAAATCAGAGTTGAGTGCCTGGCCTCATGAAATGTTATTTGAATTTGGCTACTGGGAAAGAAGGGTAAAAATCTAACAACTGTGTCTTGGTTTCATCTTTGGGTTGGAGGCTAGGGATATGGGTTTCTGTGCCTCTTAAGGAACAAAAGAGCTGGGCTGGCATTTAGTTTCATCATGGGAATCATCCACTATGACCATCCAGAGGTCCGTGCCCGCCAGTTCCATTCCTCTTACTATATTTAGTCCATTACGAATATGGAATAACACTGAAAATGATTCACATCGACATCCCTCTGTCTAGCCTAATAACGTCAACGTCATTAACAACAAACGCTAAGTTCACCCTGACAGTGTGATTCGGAAATCTCAGCCCTCCCTGGTGCCCTCCTCTGCCTGTCTTGATAGATAGCCTGGGCACAGCACATGCATGCTTTTCTACTCCCCAATCACCTCCCCCTCCAAAGGGAAAAAAGAGATGTGAAGACCAGTGAGAGCAAAGGTTGCTGTTGGCTGCATGGACTGCTGATGGCATGCTGAGCTAGTGAGAGTCAGGTCCCATTCAAGGAGAGTGAGAGAGGAGGGGAAAGTGAGAGCTGGAGAAACCTCTTCTCTCCTTCCTTGCTCTCTGTCTCTCTCTCTCTCCATATCTCCCCCTCTCTCTGCCTCCTCTCTCTGTGCCTCTGCCTCTCTCTGTCTCTGACTTGCATTCTCTCCACACCTCCCAGTTGAACTGCTGATGCTCTACAATCTCAACGGCCCTTCTCTCTTCTGGCAAGTGTAATATCTTCATCATTAATATTCCTACTCAAGCTTTTCCCACAGAGGGCCTTTCCACATATTACTGCATGTTACTCCACTAAGAGGTGAGTCATCTGTTCTTTGCCTTTATAGTATTTATCAGAGTTTACTTATTTAAATAAACATCTGTTTTCCTCACTAGCCTATAAGCCCTGTGAGGGCAAGGCCCATTTTATAGGGCCTTGAGCAGTGACTTGCAATCATGGTGTTAAAGAAATAGCAGTTAAATAAATAAATACAAGGAAGGAAGACAGAAAGGAGAGAGAGAAAGAACAGAATTCAGTATTGCCTCCAATTTATACAAGGCAGAACAGAGGTACTGAGCTGGTGAGTTATTTGATTCAGGCCCTTTGGTTAAACAGTGGAAAAGTCTATATGAGGTACTTCACTTTTACATTCTGGTTTTGATGTTCCCACTTCCACCCCAATGCAAAACTGTCTGTTCCCCTGAGCATACTGTGCATGCTCAGCCCTGCTTTACCCCTCTCTGGTCTGTAACAGATCATGGTAGGCAATTCAATCCAGGATAACTGTGTGGTCAAGGTAGAGTTCTACACAAGACAGAGTGACCTGAAACCCTCTCCCTTACTTTGTTTTCAGTGTAGACCAGTGTTGGTAAACAGTTTATCTAACTGCTCTACAACTATCTTCACAACCAAACTATCTAGTCCAGTGCTGGTAACCCAAGTCTTCAGCTGCATTGCTTGGCCCATGACAGAGGGAAACCCACAGCGCAGCATCATCTACTTGGGTTTGTATTCCTCTCCTTTCAAACTTCTCTTCCTGCATCACATCCAACATTTGTGCACTAGAGGAAGTCTACTCCCCAGGCTCCTTTGGCAGGGGCTGAGTGGAACTCTCCATCTTTTTCAGCATCTCCACCTTTTCCATCTTTTTCAACAGAGAAATTGCTCAAGGAGAGGTGAGATTCATTAGTCCAGGCGTTGCCTGCCTTACTTTGAAAATGTAGGCACAGAATTTTCTCCTGCAGCCAAAGACTGAGGGGGACAGACTCCTATAATTTCCATCTTCTTTGCTCTGAATGAGTACGTGAGAAATTCTTCCCAACTGCTTTGTTTGGAAGGGAAAGAAACTTGTTTGTACTTTCTTTCTACCTCACAAAAGAAAAGTGAAGAATGAACAAATGTTGTCAACTTAACTTGCTAATAGTCTGTTCAAAGTTAAGTTGACAAACTGGATTATGAGATGTACTGTGTATGCTTGGATAAAAGTGTGCTGTTCCCTAGGAACCGGTGTGGGATCAGCATGAACAAGTCATGCTAAACACTTCTTTTGGGAAACTATATTAGAAACTATATTAGAGAAATACTGTAGACAGGATGTACATTCTTCTCATATATGCATTGTGACATGAAGCCCAGATAGAACAGCCAATATGATGAATTAAGGAAATAAGATTGAAAATTATCTTAACAAATTCCGAGTTTATCATCAATAATGTTAACCAGATTTTTGTTTCCAGGCCTGGTTTTTCATCCACGTTTTCAATGTTGTCTTAAAAATCGACTTTGTTGCAATGGCTCAGGCCTGTAATCCCAGCACTTTGGTAGGTCAACATGGCAGTATTGCTTGAGGCCAGGAGTTCGAGACCAGCTTAAGTAACATACTGAGACCTCCATTTCTACTAAAAATTAAAGAAATTAACTGGGCTTGTGGAATGTGCCTGTAATCTCATCTACTCAGGAGACCAAAGTAGGAGAATTGCTTGAGCCTAGGAGGTCAAGGCTGCAGTGAGCTGCGATTGCACCATTCACCACTACACTCCAGCTTGGGTGACAGAGTGAGACCATGTCTAAAAAAAAAAAAAACATTTGTTGTTGCTGAGGTATGATTTATATACAGTAAATGTTCTCATTTTAAGTTTGCAGTTTGATGAGTTTTGACAAGTATCGTGTGTTCATCACCTTAATCAAGATGTAGAACTTAAAGCTTTTTGATACTGTGATTTAGAATACTAACTCCATATTCCTCTCTCTGCTAATAACTTCCACCATGGCTCAAAGACAGAAAGTAACTTAGGTATTTGAGATGTTAAATATTTCATTTGTATTTATTTATTTGTTTATTTAGGTATGTTGAGACAAGTCCTCGCTCTGTCATCCAGGCTGGAGTGCAGTGGCACAATCACTGCTTACTGCAGCCTCAACCTCCCAGGATCAAATGATTCTCCCACCTCAGTCTCCCAATAATGGAGACTACAGGTGTACACCACCACACCCAGCTATTTTTAAACATTTTTAGTAGAGATAGGGTCTCTCTATGTTGCCTAGGCTAGTCTCAAACTCCTGGCCTCTAGTCTTCCTCCCACCTCAGCCTCCCAGAGTGCTGGAATTTTAGGTATGAGCCACTGTGCCTGGTCAAATATTTTATTTATTTTAGTTACTTATTTATTTTTATTTTTAATTGTGGCAAAATATATATAACATAAAATTTACCAGCTTAGCCATTTTGAAGTGTAGAGTTCAGTAATGTTAAGTATATTCACATTGTTGTACAACCAAATGCCAGAAGTTTTTAAGAGATGAAAAGTTTGAATAACCTTCACTGAAGTTATCATACAAAATTGATTAGGCATTTCCTAAGCACTCCCAATAAACCCTGTCATCTAGGGGACACTTTTTGTAGTGATTAAGAGCATAAACTCTGGAATCATGTCACCTGGATTCAAATCACAGCCCCACCACTTAACGTATTTTATCTCTAAAACATCATCAATTATAAGATACACTATTATTCTATTAAACACTAAGAAAAAAACAACGCCCCCAATTAAACTAGGAAGCAATGCCTTATGGTGGTTCTCTATGATGTATGCATTAGTTGCAACAATCTCTCATGGCTTTAAAGTTTCTTTCTTCTTTTTCAAGGAATTTGGTCATTTATTACAATGTCTTGCTTGGCATATGATAGGCAATCCTTTTGCATGTCTCTCAGGAATAAAGAGAAACAGCTTCAGCTGTGTGTGAACATTATCCTTTCTTAGATCTCATAAAGGATTGCACTATTGTTCTGCAAGAAAATATGGACTTGCTATTATTCCTCCAGTGATAAATATTTGTTTCTCAAATAAAAAATTTATGATCTGCTGCTCTATTTTTGTCTCTTTGTGTATACAATAACTTTTAATTTTAATGCCAAGTCATAGTGTACTCCTTTGAAGATATTTTAAACAGCAATTAAGCTCAATGTTTATACGTGATTGAAGCAAGAACAATATGAACAGCTATGACCAAGGCCACACATGTGCGTGAAATGGCAATGATATCAAACTGCGGCCTGGTTGCCAGCAATTGTGAGACATCATTGATTATAAGAGGCATCCTTATTTCAGAGATGTTAAGAATGAAAAAATGTGCATCTTATAACAGTGCAGGTTGTGTGTCCTTGGTTAGGATATTTAACTTCCTTGTGCCTCAGGCTCCTAATCTATAAAATGAAGCTAATAATAGTACATGCTTCATAGGATATGAGTGAAGATTAAATGAAACACTTAGCACAGTAACTCATGTACAATAAGCATCCAATAAATATTAACCATGGTTATTATTAATGATCATCTTAGTTGTAGCCAAGTACATCAGATGCCTATTGTTGCATAACAAATCACTTCAAACTTACTGGCTCAAAACAATAAACATTTATTATCTCAGTTTCTGTGAGTCAGGAATTTAGAACTGGCTTGCCTGGGTGGTTCTGGTGCAGGGTCCCTCATGTAGTTGCAGTCAGGATATAGGCAGGGGCTACAGTCATTGGTAAGCTTGACTGAGGTTGGAGGATCATTTTCCTAGATGACTAACTCATATGATTATTGGCTGGGGCCTCAGCTCCTTACCACATGTACCTCTTCAGAGCTTCTTCCATGTCTTCATGACATGGTAACTGGCTTTCCCCAAAGCAGATGATCAAAGAGAGGAAGAAATAATTCACCATACTTTTTATGACATAGTCTCTGAAATTGTATACTTTCACTTCCACTTTTATTCTATCCATTAGAGGCAAGTCACTAAGTCTTACCAACACTCAAGAATGGGGATTAAGCTCAACTTCTTGAAGGAAAGAATACCACGAGAGTTTGTAGACACATTGTAAAACCACCACACCACAGTAACTTTAGGTCAAAATAATGATTATCAGCGTCTCTTTCATCTTCTCAATTATCTATTAACCAATATCTATGCTGTAATTTTTCTTACCAATAATATTAAATAAGTTCCCAATAAGAAATAGGTAGCACATTCAAAGTAGGGTACTTTGAGAAAATCTTATTGCAAATGTGTGGGCAGGTGGTAGGTAGTACAGGAACCTGGGGCAAGCAGCAACAGGGCAATTACTCCCACAGACCTAAAGGAATAAAGCCAGAGAGTGAATCAGAACCAACAAGAAGAGAAAGTCCTGCAGAGCAGGCTATATTGAGAGGAAGATCTTGGTGGGGGGACTCTGCCAGCCTTTGGCAACTTTATAGGGATGAAGCCAGGGAAATAAGCATCCTGACCTTATTCTCCTCTACTTAAAAGAGAAAAAAACACTGTTTTTCCCTATACACTCTATACACCCACACTTACTCTCGATCTTCCACTTCTGACATCAAGCAATTCCTCACTTTTGGGCAGACACCAACTGAGTGTCCTGTAACTTAACTCACCTCTGACTCCATTTACCTGGAGATAGCATCAGTTTCCGCGTGGTAAGGGCCCAATCCCACAAGACTGTCCCCAGTTCAGATCGATGGCAAGTCCAGGTTGTCACTTGTGCTCTGACCAACAGCTGTACATCAGAGGTTCCCACAATTCCCTCCTTGGGTTTTATCACTTGCTAGAACAAATCACAGAGCTCAGGAAAATAGATTTTGTTAATAGACTATGAGTTTGTTATAAAAGAATACACTTTAGGAATAATCAGACGGAAGAGATGCACAGGGCCAGATGTGGGGAAGGGATACAGGGCTTCCATGACTTCTCTAGGCATGCTGCCTTCACAGTACCTACAAGTGTTCACCAATCCAGAAGCTCTCCGAACTTTGTCCTTTTGAGTTTTTGTAAGGCATGTTTGATTAATCACTGGCCATTGGTGACAAGTCAATTTCCAGCCCCTCTCCCCTTCCTGGAAGTAGGGGGATGGAGAGAGGCTGAAAGTTTTAACCCTCTCATCCCAAAGTTGGTTCCCCTGGCAACCAGTCCCCATCCTGTGGGCTTTCCAAAAACCACCTCATTAACATAATTCGAGTGGTGAAAAGGGCTTACTATGAATAACAAAAGTTGCTCCACTCACCTTTGTTGTACTTACAAACTACACAATTCCAAGAGTTTTAGGAGCCCTGTGCCAGGAACAGAGACAAAGACCAAACATATATTTTTATTGTAAATCAAAATATCACACATCCTTCCTTTTTTTTGGTGGAGGTCCCAAATTAGCTGAAGCCAAAGTCATGAAAGCCTTGTTGGAGGTGGGACCTAGAGATCAGCCTGCTGTGGGAGAGCAGGGCAGAGAAAGGGGAGTGGTCAATCTGGGTAAGTACAGAGATGATAACCAACACGATCTGTCCCCTTTCCCCCTTAGCATTCCAAACAGAGGACTCAGAAAGTCCCATCAGCAATTTTATCACCATGGGGAAATGTCAGAGTAGTCACATTTCTCTTGAAACTTGAAACACTAGTCACCTTCTTCATTTGAGTTTGTAACAAAAAAATGAGGAGAAAGAAATTGTCTAAAGAAACATAAAGCACTGTAATAATCTCTGCCTCTGTAGCATCCTGAGGTTTAAGTGGGCATTGATAGCGGCCTTCTTCCATTACAGATTCCTTATTCCCTTTGACTTTTGCCAAAATCTCAGCTGAACAGGGTCCTTTACTTTGCAAGGATAATGAAACTTTAATTTCTGCAGAGTCTGAGTTCTTGGTGTTTAAGTCTTTATTTGGTCATAACAGATTTTCATTAACCAGGATTATGGGGCAAAGGAGTATTAAGAAGCAATTCAGTAAATACCCTGTGTTCTGAATATAATTACTGTTGCTGGTTTTGGGTAGCAGTAATGAAATTTCTCTCTGATAATTGGGATCAATCACCCCACCCAGTGCAGTGATCTCCCCTCTTCTCTGTCTGTTGTTTAGAGGTAGGAGAAACTCAAAATGGATAGAGGCAGACTTAGCATCCAATTCATCTGGAAGATGACTTATTGCCTTGATGGAAGCTTTTCTTCACTGAGCAGTAGAACCTCCAAAGACATGTAACTCAAGTTCATAGGAAAAAGCAGAAAAAATATGTCCAGTAGGTTATTAGATAGATAAGAGAGAGAGGGACCTCTCCCACTTCCAGCTTTTGACTCCTGAACCTCTTGACCATGGGGAGGTGATGTTGGTTGAAGGCAGGGTGTTGACTCTCAAGTGGGACTATATCTGAACCTTCGGTGGGACAGTTCACTACTTTATCAAGCTAGCTGCGTCTGGAAGTTGGGGCATGTGATAAAGTCACTGAATTCTGTCATAAAAGATAATTGCTCTTTCATAAAATATGTCTACTGTTAAGACTTATTTTTTATGTCTTAACAATATTTTTATGTCTTAACCGTTGTGTGACATACCACAATGATGGATGAGACATTTTTAAGTTCTACAAATAATGATGCTGACTGAAACACCTCGGGTAAGAAAATAAATATGTGTTTCCCCCTGTGAGGACAAGATGCTGCCCACTTTAGAAGAAGCATGGCCCAGTGCAACCACCCTGTGAGCTGACAGCTCTCTGGGAAATGATGCCATATGGGCCTTTTCTATTGGCAATTCACTCGGCCATCATGGTAGCTGAACTTGCTTTGATGGGGAATGACCATGCTGTGAGACTTCGTCTATGCCTCCATGGCCACTTTGTACCTGGGTACATTGAGTAAGCACTGGGATGGCTGGGGAAAGAGGCTGATTGGCATCTACAAGATGAATCATCTTATCCCTTTGTTTATTTAGAGTTTCCTCAACCTTTAGTGGGCATTTATCAGAATAATCTCTTTAGTTTCACAGCTCCATTGATGATTCGTTATCAATTTTCCAATTTTGTCCTTTCCAATTTCCTGATCAGCTGGTCAATCATTAATCATTGATCATAAATCAGAATACATACATAATTCAGGCCATCTTCCATACAAAGTGTGCAACAGAATAGACTGCCCAAAATTCTGCCTTATTGCAGGATTTTTTCTTGCCATCTACAGTGCAGCATCGGCAGACTTTTTGCTGCATACGGTATAGATCTATAAATGAGTCAGGCCAGTGCTTTTCTTTTCTAATTGGTCATAGAGAATACCACATGAGGCCATACGTGTAGACTCAGGAAGAGGCAATAAAATACAGTATGGGCAGGTGTTGTTATAATATGGTCTCTTTGTACAATTAACCTGTGCCCCCTTGACTGTTTTGGGTTTAGTCTTTTTATTTTACTTTATTTGTTTTATTTTTGAGATAGGGTCTTGCTCTGTCACCCAGGCTGGAGTGCAGTGGTGTGACCATGGCTCACTGTAGCCTTGACAAGCAATCCTCCCATCTAAGCCTCCCAAGTAGCTGGGACTATAGGTGCACACCACCATACCTGGCTAATTTTTGAATTTTTTTTGTGCAGATGAGATCTCACTGTGTTGCCACAGCTGGTCTCAAACTCCTGGGCTCAAGCAATCCCTCTGCCTCAGCCTTTCAAAGTGTTGGGATTACAGGCATGAGCCACCACACCTGCTGGGTTCAATCTTTTATATACCACTTCGCTTTCATAAGGTAATGTTTCTCTGTATGTCTACTTTTATGGTTCTATAGATAATACTCAGTTCATTATGGGAAATTCAAGTCACATAGTCACTTGGTGACCCATTGTCAAGCATTCAGTTTCAACCAGTGGCAATCCATAAGCTATGTTCAAATGCAGAATAGATGTTGGCAGAGGATGAATTCATAGCCTAATCAACCACAGCAAACTTATAGTGTGGTTTTCCTTAACTTCTGGAGGCTCTATTCTGCACCGGTGGCTAACATAAATGCTTCCAATATGAATAGATCTTTGGATCATAAAAGCCCAGGAAGAAGGATATCTTGCACTATAGCTTTCATCTGCCACAGATCTACTTGTTCTAGGCTTTATTCAAAACTGACATACATGGGTTACTTGGCAAATGAATCAGAATAACATGCCAAAAAATATTTTGGTCTTAATACACCAAAAACAAAACCTATGAAGCTGTGTGCTTTGGCTTCATGGTGGGTGGTATAAATACGGCAAATGAGTAGATTACTTTATAAGGAACATCCAACATACTCTGGACTATTACTGGAGCCTGAGAAATACATCCAGTATGCAAGCTTGAACTTTTGCAGGGTTTAACTCCTGCACTCAGGAATACCCATGTTATACTAAGGCATCTAACAGGATTATCATTCCATGGTGGCCAGTTCTAAATAGCATAATGTCATTAATTTACCACTGTGATGTTCCACTGGTACGTTAGGTAATTCCTTAATGGGATAGGAGGACAATTGGGATATTAGGACAATTATGAGAGATCAAGAAAGTTGTTATAGCTCTGAGAAAGGCTGTAGAAGTATATTGTTGAGACTGTCATGTAAATGCAAATCTGCTACTGCTTTTTCTTACTGATTGAAATAGAAAAGAAAGGAAACAAAGCATTTAGCAAGTCAATAACTGTGTCTGATGTCAGGGATAATGGTTATTTGCTGTAATAATTATACCTCATCTAAAGTTGTGATGGTGATTATAATAACAACATAGTTAAGTTTTTAATAATTTACTGACATTCTCTACAACTCATATGGCTTTTGCACCAGACAAACAGGCAATTTAATTGAGAGTTTAGAAGGAATTTCTACTTCTGCATCTCTCAAGTCTTTGATGAAGGTCCTATTCTCTGCTATTTTCTTAAGATTACGGTATCGATTTTGTTTTGCTGTCTTGGTGAAGGTGTAGAGAAGTCAGTTTTAAAGACTTCCACTTGTCTCTTCTTAACCTAATAGCCTTACTTCATGGAAAGGAAGTAAAGAATCTGCCTTTTAACAGATGCAGGCATACCTTGTTTTAGTGCACTTTGCTTTATTGCATTTCACAGAGAGTACATCTATTACAAATCGAAGTCTTGTGCCAAGCAAGACTATTGGCACCATCTTTTCCAACAGCATATGCTCATACTGTGTCTCTGGGTCACATTTTGGTAATTTTCACAGTATTTCAAACTTTTTCATTATTAATATATTTTTATGGTAATATGTGATCAATGATCATTGATGTTACCATTTTAATTATTTTAGAGTACAATTAATCATGTCCATATAAGATGATAGCAAACTTAATGTATAAATTAAGTTCTGTCTGTTGCGATTGCTCTACTGACCATCTATTCTGTCATCTCTTTCCCTCTCCTTAGGCCTCCCTATTCCCTAAGACACAACATTAGTAACATTACATCAATTAATAGCCCTACAATGGCCTCTAAGTGTTCAAGCAAAAAAAAGAGTTGCATATCTCTCAAATTAAATGAAAAGCTGAAAAGAATATTAGTGAGGAAGGCATGTTGAAAATCAAGATAGGCTAAAAGCTAGGCCTCTTGTGCCAAACAAAGAGCCAAGTTGTGAATACAACGAAAAAGTTCATGAAGACAAATAAAAGTGCTGTCAGTGAATACAGAAGTGCTAAGAAAGTGAAACAGTCTTGCTGTCAAAATGGAAAAAGTTTTAGTGGTCTGAATAGAAGATAAAACCAGCCATAAGTTTCCCTTAAGCCAAGGCCTAATCCAGACCAAGACCCTAACTCTCTTCAATTCTATGAAGACTGAAAAAGATGAAGAAGCTGCAGAAGAAAATTTGAAGCTAGCAGAGGCTAGTTCGTAAGGTTTAAGGTAAAAAACTGTCTTCATAACATAAAAGTGCAAGGTAAAGCAACAAGTGCTAACGTAGAATCTGTAGCAAGTTATGTAGAAGATCTAGCTAAGATAGATCAAGGTAGCTACATTAAACAACAGATCTTCAGTATAAAGTAAGTAGCTTTATACTGGAGGAAGATGCCATCTAGAACTTTTATAGCTAGAAAGGAGTCAATGCTTGGCTTCAGAGCTTTAAAGGACAGACTGACTCTCTTGTTAGGGGCTCAGATAGCTGGTGACTTTAAGTTGAAGCCAATGTGCATGATTCATTCAGAAAATCTCAGAGCCCTTAACAATGATGCTAAATCTATTCTCCTTATTCTTCATCAGTGGAACAACAAAGCCTTAATAACAGCATGTCTGTTTACAGCAAAGTTTATTGAATATTTTAACTCCGTCGTTGAGACCTACTGCTCAGAAAAAAAGATTACTTTCAAAATATTACTGCTGATTGACAGTGTACCTGGTCATCCAAAGTTATGCTAGAGTTGTACAAGGAGATGAATGCTGAAGTGGTCTGGAACTAAATTTACAATATATCTGAGGTATGTCTGCACTTCCATTTCTGTGATATAGTCAGGGACCAATGAGTCTGCATGGACCCATTTTGAAATAAGCTTGGGTCAAGGCTTGATCTATTATCTCGTCTCTACTATAATATGGAGATTTTGGGTCAAGACTCCATCTATCATCTCATCTCCATAGTCTGCTACTTGACAAGGAGACCATGGTCACATTTTGAGTCTCTAAGGGATCAGTATTAGTTCAAAGCTGGTATCTAATAACCTCAGGAAAATATGATTATTTCCTCTTTTCCACAATCACCTTGGTAAATGGCCTTAGATTCTTATGATGAAGTCTTGATTAACGTTTCATGGTATAGAAACTTAATGGTATATACTTATGGCTATACTGCACGGTCTAAACTCAAAAGAATTTAGCCTCCTTCTCAGTCAAAGGACTCTTGGTCTGGCAACAAGCTCAATTCTGGGAACTGTTTCAGTGGTTGGGGATGGCCATTCTAGCAAAGTAAGTTAGGTTTCTATACATGTAACCTAACATATTTTTCTTACATACATCAAGCAACTTTAGTAGACAGGCTATGTATATTATATCTAGGGACACTGTGACTCATTAGTCATTAACACACATTAAAATACGCTATCATTTTGTCATTGTGGCCTATGATAATAATTGTCCTCCTATTATCTGATGGTTCAGTGATACCACCTGGCCCCTATGAGGATAGGATCTCATTAGTGCAATTGAGGTTAGGGAACCCGAATCTATTGCATCATCCCCACTATCCTCTCTAGCCTACAGAAGAGAACAATTACAAGAGCCTTTAGCTGTGCTTGTGCTCAACTCATCAGTGCATTTCCTAATTTCTTGGTAAAGGGAGTGCCCCTTGGGTCTTCCTTTGGAAGGTATATTTACGGAGTATCTAATTAGAGTGCACATAATGAATCCATTTCAACATTCACATTTACTGATCCTTCAGACCTATTCTTATACTTCAGACCTATTCTTATAATGTTGGTGCAATTCTAGCATTTTGATCTCGTTAATTCAAGACCACGATTGATTATAGGCTTTCATTCACCAAAGCATTAAGCCCCAAATTTTGAGTTAGGGCATCCATGTCACTGAAATCAGCTTATTTGAGTATAATACTTATCCTCCCTTGTCTAATACTCTTAAAATTTATCCTCATGCTTCCCTTCCTCCTGTTTAGGGTGATCTTACAGTTCTCTTTGTGTATAGCCTGTCACCTCATGAGCAGCGCTCATGTCTCTCTAACTGGGCTAATCCTTGTTATTGGCCTGGAGGCGATGAGAGGTGGTGAGTGCAGGGCCTGAGGAGAATTGGTGTCAGCTTGTGAGGCAAATGCCCCTATTATACTTTTGTCTTTTTGACAGCCTTTTTATTCGGAGAAAGATGAGTTGAGGCAGAAGATAAGGGGAGAGGGTAAGGAAAGAAGTTGGCTTCTCTGACAAAGAAGTTCAGGGATTTTGGAGGTTTAAAGTTCTCAGCCTCATTTATGTCTGTCCATATATCTACATTCCACATTTCATGGTTTCCCTTCTTCCTCACAGGACTCATAACTTAAGAAGCACAGAGAACAACTAATTGGCACTGCGATGTTTATCTGTAATACAGATTTGGGTCTTGGTACTCAGCCATACTTACCTCACAACTATTGAGATGAAAGATTCTTCAAAGCTGTCATGATTCCATACACTGTTTTCACTACATATTCATAATTTTAATTGTTTTTCCTTAGGTTTGTACTCTAGAGCATCACACAAAAGAATGTTAACTTGGCCCAAATAGAATTCTTTATTCCCTTCTTTAAATCATACTTTTTTCTCCAGCTTTTCCTACATCATTAGTTATTACTTGTTTCCACTTAATTGGTTAAGCCAAAAGCTAGGATTTCTCTCCTTTCCTCACTCCGCATATCTAATGTTTTAGCAAATACTGCGACTCCATCTATCTTTAAAATGTGCTCCTATCAGTTGGAGACCATTATTCTAAGTGAAGTAACTCAGGAATGGAAAACCAAACATCATATGTTCTCACTCATAAGTGGGAGCAAAACTATGAGGGTGCAAAGGGTGATACAATGGATGATAGATAAGAATGATACTATGTACTGTAGTAACTCAGGGGAAAGAGTTCTGGGGGTAGTGTGGGATAAAAGATTGCACTTTGGGTACAGTGTACATTGCTAGGGTGATGGGTGTACCAAAATCCCAGAAATCACCACTAAAGAACTTATTCATCTAACCAAACACCACCTGTTCCCCAAAAACCTATTGAAATTTTTAAAAAATTTAATGTACTCCTATTCATTTCTTTGCATCAGTTGCTATAACTGCAGACTAAGCCAACCCATCTCTTGACAGTCTACTAACTGGTCCTCTTGACACCCTACAATTTATTCTCCATCAGAATTCTGAGTGATCCTTAAAAACCTAAAAAAATTGTATCCCTTTGCTGTTTAAAAACCCTTCATGCCTTTCTATCATATTTAGAATTAAGAAAATGACCTTTCCATCTTGTTGAAAAGCCACACGTGCTCCCATCCCTGCTTATTTCTGTTTTTCTCTCCTGCTGTGCTCCCTAGCTCACTCTGGTACAGACACACAGGCCTTTTAAGTCCTTGAGAATGAAAGCTTATCCCCATCTTTGGACTTCTGCCTTCCCTGGTCCCTCTACCTGGAATGTTCTTCCTTCTGATCTTTGAAGAGCTGGCTCCTTGTCTTGCAGATTTCAGCAGAAATGTCACTCCTTAGAGACCTCAGCATAGCACTTTCCATCACTTTACTCGTCTTTTTTGGTTAGCTATCCCTTTATCTATTTGCCTGTGTATTTATTATCTTTCTCTCCCTTTAGAATATAAGCACAAATCCTGTTCTGCTTGTTCACCAATACATCTCTACACCTAAAAAATAGCATGTAATAGTTTCCCTGCAAGCATTTGTCGAATGAATAAATGAAGCCTCCATCTGTGAGGGAACTACTTTGGCTCACACGATGTCACTAAAGCAAAGCCATGGAATAAATGAACATTAACTAAATTGGAGGCAATAAATAAATGAACAAACAAGAAGTCAGCAATAAAAGGACATACTAAGCCCAATGAAACTGATTTTATAAAAACACAGAGGTTATTCATTAAAAAGGAAAACCAAGGCTAGGTACGGTGGCTCAAGCCTGTAATCCCAGCACTTTGGGAGGCTAAGGCGGGTGGATCACGAGGTCAAGAGATCAAGACCATCCTGGCCAACCTGGTGAAGCTCCATCTCTACTAAAAATTCAAAAATTAGCTGGGTGTGGTGGTGCACACCTGTAGTTCCAGCTACTCAGGAGGCTGAGGCAGGAGAATTGCTTGAACCTGAGAGGCAGAGGTTGCAGTGAGTTGAGATCATACCACTGCACTCCAGCCTGGTGACAGAGCGAGACGCTATCTAAAAAAAAAAAAAAAAAAAAAAAAAAAAAAAAAAAAAAAAAAAAAAAGGAAAACCAAAAATTAATAGGAAATTAATTTACGAGAGACTGGATATACAAATGAAAAATGACAAGACTGTCTGTAAAAATGGAACCCTGATTTACAATCTGTAGTAACTAGTGGAGGAAGTAAACCTAGTATCTACAGTAAACCAATGCAGGAAACCAAACAATAAACCTTGTAGCAATCGGCCCCACATGGCCAGAGAGCTTTCCTGATTTTTGCCTCCATTTCCAACTCAGGATCAGCTGGAAAGCCAAATATGCACCCCACTCCAATCACATAAAATGTCCTAATTCTAGTTAACCTGATTATAATTTTCCCAGGTCAACAGCCTCCAGTCAGGGCATACTTGAAGTCCTCCCTTTCTTCCACTGTAAAGCTTTACCACTCCTTTGCCTAAGTTTGAATCTCTTTCTAATGTGTGTGATGGTGACTGACTCCCTTGCTATAGCAAGATCAGAGTAAATAACCTTTGCTTTTACTCATTTGGGTGACCTTTGTTTATTTCCACCAATTATACCAATATATCTAATACCTGGATAATGCAGGATAATGAAGGCATTCAGCATGAATTTTCCAGATAATTGTGTATGTGAACCAGACCTCTGGGATTTAAAATGGACTTTTGCATTGAATTGCTGTGTATAGAGCCCCATGTATGATAGAATAGTTTAATGAGGTTGCATTGAATTGTGCGATATATATCCCCAGGAGTATTGACTTGATAGATCATTATGCAGTCACATTTCCTTCTCTCTTTAAAGAAAGAACAGGAGAAATGGGGGAAAAGAGGTTGCATTTGAATATAGTATAAAGTTTCTTTTCTTTGACAAATGTCTACAAAATTAAATATATATAATTACATATGGTTATTTATCTTTAAAGGATGTTTCAGAGACAGAATTATCAGGGAAACTACCTTTCTGTTGTGCTTGCCTGTTGGGGTACTGTGAGCAAGAAAGAAATTGCTTTATTCAAACCATTAATGAAATGTCACTGTCAATCCACCTCTAACTGCATCATGTGCTTTTTATTCTTTGTGTTAAAAATAAAGAAATAAAGACAGAATATTTCCAGATAACATCTTGTGCCTGTAGAAGCAAGCTGTGTTTTAACCCCAAGATTTATGCTGATTTCTTGCTTATTTATAAAGTTTACTATAAAAAGTCAAACATCTACATTTAAGTGCATAAGAAAATATTACCATGAGGAAATTTTTTGCTTGTCAATCATTATTTCCAGTAACATCTTCTGATTTTCCCGATGATGTGAATGTTTTCCCTCCTTCCCTCCTTCCTTGTTCCTTCTCTTTTTTTATTTTTGTTATTGCAAAGAGAGGGCTGAATTTCTTCCTAACTAACCTTTTCTATCTGTGGCATTGTGCTTTCTTATTCAGTTCCATGATGTGTATATGCTGATCCCAAACTTTGAAAAGAGATATTCTTAGGAAACCCTAATGGGTTAATATTGAACCCTAACTCATGGCATGGTCCTAAAACAGAAGACCTGGAGTAATTTGTGGTGTACTTAATAAACATTTCCTGGGTTTCATGTATCAACACATGCTTGGCTAAGCTAGGACATGCTGAAGGTATAGTCAACTGAATCCTTGATACTAAAGATAAGGTGTTTCCCCTGGATAGCTCCATGTCAGAGCAGACACACCTGACTCTGACCTGGCTCCCTCAAATTCCTCAGCTCCCTCAGAAACACTTTGGCAAAATGAAAACCAGGTAGCTAGTGCTTTTTGAAAGCAGTTGTATTGCTGGGGCGCTGAGATTGCCTGCTGCTTATGAGGACATTGACTCAAAGTTTTGAGGTTGGCTTTTGGACACTATTGGTTGAGGGTGGATTGACCTGCCTATTCTAGGAAAAAGGATGATGCTGGAGGAAATATTGAGTTGAGAACAAGACAGGGTCACCTGTGGCATCTTTCTTGTAAACTTTTGTTTATTCTATGACATTAGAGGAAAAGATATTGTCAGGGATATGCCTTGACCTCTAGATTCAGAAGTAGAGAGGAAATTGTTGTCAGTAGACCTGGCAGTATTCCCCTTAGAAGGCACAGTGAACTGACTGGGAGATGTGCATGAATGGAATACAGTCACTTGTGGGACTGCTGGGCTTAGAGTCTCTTTGTTACAAAATTTAGCTTTGTCTGGCAAGACTTCGAGTTGCCTTCAGCATGTTTAGAAACTCCAATAGCAGCACCTAAGTCTAAGGAAATCAGCAAATTTTGGAAATTCATCACTAATGGCACTGAGGTATTTTAAGTCTTTTTTAAACTGACTCACTCCACAAACAGGAACAGAACTAGATAACGTGTGTTGAATACTTACCATGTGCAGGCACAGTGCAAAGAGTGTTTGTACATTATTTCTCTTAGTCTTCCATACAACTTAATGAAGTAGATACATGTAACCTTCCTCTTTTCTAAAACATGAAACTGAGATCCAGAAAGTTTATGTCCAACCCAGAAAGTTTGAGGTACAGAAGAAATGTAGAATTTCTCTTCTACAAACCTATGACAGGAGTTTCTATGCTATCCAGAAGAAATAAAACTCACCAACCCATCCCTCTCTCCTCCTTTTGTCCTTGCTTATCCAAAGCAACTTCCTCTAGTCAAGGAAGAAATGAGATAATTTCTTGACTTTCTGGATGGGACTAAATCAAAACAGAGTCCACATCAAATTTGTCATTGGGGTCTAAGTTTAGTCTTTGCTATGGTTTGAATGTGTCCCCCAAAGGTTATGTGTTTGAAACTCAATCCCCATTGCAACAGTGTTGAGATGGGAGGATCTTTAAAAGATGATTAGGTAGTCTTTTAAAGGCATTGGGTTCATGCTGTTATTGTGGGACTGAGTTCCTGATAAAAGGGTGAGCTTAGCCCCCTTCCTCTCTCTCTCTCTTCCTACTTCGTGTGTGTGCACTTGAGCTTCCTTACCCTTTCCTTTCACCTTCTGTCATGGGATGACAGAGCAAGAAGGCCCTCACAAGATGCCACCCCTTAGCCTTCCCTCTCTGTTCTTTATGAATTATTCAGTCTCAGGTCTTCTGTTTTAGCAGCAAAAACAGACTAAGACAGTAGATATGCCCTCACACATGTCTCAGTTCTTAGATTTTGGACTGACATATTTTTCTTTCAAGATCAAATGATAAAAATGCCGGGCCTGCCACCCACTCTATGTTCCTTACTTTTTCCCAATCCCCAAGTCATTTTGCCTAATGGTTTTTAACTGTACAGTCATGTGGTGATGCATTTGCTTCCCCTTTTATTTATTTTCCTAATATATTATGTGCTGCCTGCTTCATGTTCACTCTTCACCAGTCCTTGTCTTCATAGCTCTTTATCCCCAATCCTAATTTTGGAATAATCATCTGTAGCCATTAACTGACTTAACAAATCTTTCTGTCAGTGAGATATTTTATGGAAATTGAAAATTAATTAACATTTATCTCAGCGGCTAATCACATAAGATCTACTGCCTTCCTATCTCAGGTTCTAAAATAATGATTGCCCATGAATTGAGCAAGGAAGATCTTGATAAGTCCTGACAGGACACAAGCTGAGATGAGAGGGAATGGTTAAGCTTCAGCCTCTTCTGCTAATGAGATCCACGGGGGTATAATAGCTGAAAGAAAGATGGCCTCACCACTTGAGCAGTTAGTTACCAAGAAACATGGGCTGTATCTACACACACAAACATACACAGTCACAGAGACAATTATTAAATGCCAAAAAGTTGTTGGCTTCAATGTTTAAAAATAGTCTTTTTGTTAAAAGAAATTAACCATTTATTCTATCATCTATTTATTCATTCATTTGGAAAACATTTATTTATTAATCATCATATGCAATTTTCATTTGTCAGATACTGGGGAAACAAAAGTGCTTAAGACATGGTCCCTGTGTCATTTAATTTAAGGGCAGTACACAATGTACACAGCTGAGTGAGGCAAATACATTGAAATTTAACTTTTATTACTATTAAATTAATATTATTAATTATTATTAACTTTTATTAATACTAAATCCATCAAGTCATAGTAATAATCTTAACAAAGTAGATACAGTTAGCATTCTATAAATGTAAACTTCTTGGGGATAAGAAGGGTTTCTCATTTATTTTTGCATCTTCCAGAACCTGGTATTAGTTGAAAAAATACATTCTGATTGTCTATTACTTGACACATAATAGGCGATTCATAAGTATTTGTGAAATTAATAAGTGTTGTATTGTTTAAATATTAAAACAAATGTTCAGTATTGAATTGGTTGGTGTAAAAGCCCAGATGTGCATAGGCATTGTAAGTTCTATTTCAAACAAGGTTTCTTTTAGTTATAGTGAATTTATGTAAGCCTAGCTGAAATAAGAAACCCAGGGTGGCTTGAGCGGGAACATGTCGGGATCTCAGGAGATCTGGACACAGAAATTCCCCAGGTGCTCCGGTTTTCTTGCTTCTCTGCTTCTTGTTTCTCCCCCTCTTTCTCCCTCTCTCTCTCCCTTCTGTCTCCATCCCTTTCCATGGCCATCTTTATGTGCCTTGCTCTATGATCTGTTTTGTATGTCCTCAGTTTAGTTAAATACATTGGAGCAAATGACCAGCCTCTCTATCCCAACTCCAGATTCTCAGGGGAAAGAATCCGATTGGTTCATTTTTGATCAATCCACTCATGGTCAAATCATCTTCCACTCATGGTCAAATCATCCATAGCTGCAGATGGGGAAAGAGAGGGTGTGTAGTCCAAACCTGACCAACTGGACTCACACCTGTTATATGTATGACGTTCTCAAAGAAGAGGCATATAATCCTGGAGGAGCCCTGTAAATCTGTCTAATAAAAGATCCCTCTCCAATGTCCCTTGGAACTTCTACCTGCTGCCACCCTACTCCATCTTTACGGAATCTTTATGGCTTGCCCTAGTAGGGGATTTTGTCAGACACAAGAGTTGTGTGAATTAAATTTTAGTAACTGGCACATGAGATTTGGATTCTGCAGGGAAGAATTTATTTAAAGGGTTCTGTGGTGAATACTTTGAATTTAAAAACAGCATTCTTTTTTATGTTCTCTAAGTGAAGATTTTTACTGTTTAGAAATTCTTAGAGCAAAACCACTAATATTATTTCCATAATACTCCCTTTCTGCACCTTTTCCCTGATATAAGCAAATACAGAATTTGAATGGATTACTTAGGAGAAATAACACTAGGTGGCTAGTGTTTCCACTCAATAGAACATACTTTTACAAACTCATAGAGCCAGGTGGGACCTTATGGACCATGGAATTCCAAACCTTTCACTTCACATACAAAAAACATGATGCTTAGAACACAAAAATAATTTGCCCAAGATCACAAAGATACATAGTGGGCCTTATTTAAAAGACACATATTTTTGTATTTATTTTGATTATTACTAAGTAATTTCTTTGTAACCTAAGGGATGTTTTTGTAATAAAAGCGTTAATGCAGAGAATTTTGTATAGCTTTTTTTTAAAACTTATTTTAATTACAGGACTTGGAGACTGTTTTGTCTTAAGTTTCTCTCAGAAACAATACATGTTGACAATAATTTTTCCAGCAAAGAGGCGGGGAAAGCCAGCATCTGGTTTTAAATATTGTTAGCACAGTGGAATGAAGGCCCTGGTGAATTTACAGAGACCTTCACTGTTACACAATCCAAAGGGGCCTTTGGAATATATATATATTTTCCATCTCTTTTGGTGACTAATCAAGAGACAGACATTTTCCAAGAAACCATCTTGGTTTTAGACAACGGTTTTTAAATTTGCAAGGAACTCAAGGACTATTTGGCAAGGGAAGTTCAGCTTTGGGTTGTCTGTAAAATTACTGCTTGTTGTTTTTCATATTTTTGTGTGAACGTTATTTCTGAGTCCAAAGTCTTTTTCCTTTTTTGGTCAGCAAATTTCACTTTCTTCCTTATGCTCGAGCAGAGCATTTGTTTCCAGATAATGTCAAGGAAAATGGCCAGGAAGCAAATATCACAAGTATAACAGCTTAGTGGTGGAAGTTTTATTACATTTTCCTTAACATGGCCCAGATGAAAAGCAACATCAAGATGCTTCAAATTTTCTTTGGCTCAAAATTCTTGTCTTTCTAGAATATAGCAGCAAAAAGAAAAATCATGGGCTCAGGTTACAGGCAGAAAAATGTTTGATTCCCAGCCTACACTTAGTTTTGTTCATCTGCACCTGCAGATGCTTTGGTTTTCTGACTCCTCCACCAACAAGAGCCAATCTCCCATTTCTGCTGCCAGTACTTGAAGCTGTCTGATGCTGCTGTCACCACCAGGGCACTACTTTTCTGCTGCTGGTGCTCCCGTAGCTGCCGTTATTACTCTAAGAACCATTTCTGCTACAAACAAAAAGAAAATTTTCCTCTAAGGGCAACATCTCTCTCAGCCCCAACATCAACATTTTGTTTACTTTTCCATGAGTAGGATGCTTCTTTTCTTCATCAATTAAAGTATAGTACTAAGTTTTCTTTTGGGGGGACATACACCCTTGTATCATTGTCTCACTCAACATATCCTTTAGTGACCTTGAATCAGCTGCCTGAAATGGTTCATTTATCTTCCAGCATTCTCATACTTCAGGGCTATTGCTTTGATTTCCAAGGCACCCTCCTCTCCCCACCCCTGGCAATAAGGTAAGCATCACCTGCATTCTTTTTGTTGAGAAGTCCTTAAGCCCCAGATGTATTTTTTGTCTTTTTAGGTGGACCCGAAAATCACACAAGAAACAAGACTTTGCTATTCTGGTGTGATGCCTAAAAGTTTCCGTACTAGGTAAGCAGATTAGACTCTGATCACAAAATTCTGGAGGTTGTGTGACTTCAGTAGATTTGGAAAGGCCATTGTAGAAGAGAGAGCTGTAAGATATAGGTCATAATAAGTGGTTTACCATTCCTAACTCATTTTCCTCTTTAAATTGAATGTAAACTAATTTTTTATGTAAGCAATGTTTGCTTTGGGTACCTCCTGCCTCCTTTTTTGGATTTTGCCCATCGCCTGCTGTCCAATGTTTTGTTTAAACGATGCCAAACATTTGGATGGTTAGCTGGATTGTTCAGTTTTTCACCCAGATGTTTGCAATCCTGTGGACATTGTCAAAGATTTGTTTATTATCATCCAGCATGTAATCACACTGTGTCTGAATAATCTTCATCTTCCAGATGAAAACTGAAAAAGTCAGTCAGTCATCCAGATGTCTCCAAATGTCTGGGTGTTTGTCATTGCCAATGAACATCTGGATGGCTGCTTTTTTAATAGTTTTAATTCATGTCTCTGGCATAGATACAGTCTTGGGTTGAGTTGCTCTGGATACAGCACAATAAATAGCCTTAGTGGTGATGGGTAGATATTTAACAGAGATACATTCGCAGGGTTCCAGCGGTTAGAATTCCAGTCATTGGCTTGTGCAATTGGAAAATCATCACCACCTGAGAAAGTCTCCAAGAGAAATGGCATGGTGACCCTTCGGGGTTCTGTCTAGAGGGCTGTCAGCATTGGGGTGGGGTGGGGGGCGGTTAGGAAGTTTTGTGTCATCAACATTTATGTAGAGTGCCTCTAGGGCTGAAAATACAACTCAGAGAAAAAATGAAGAATCTTGGCACCATTTACAGCCCCAAACATAAAGCATGAAAATAACCACCCATCATAAATATAAGCAGATATCTAAATAAATCTCAGGAAAATTATTTGTTTTTTTGGACAACTATAAAATGAAAGAGCTGGATTGGATGATCACTAAATTCTTCTCCAGTTTCAGCAGTTTATCATTCTATAAAACCTATAAGCCCTTTCAATAAAGGAAGCAAGCATACAGGAACCAGAGTGGCCCGGTGGTTAAGAGCAGACAAACTTCAGAGTCAGAAACACCTGCTTCACATCCTGGTGCTGTTCCTCATTAGCTCCATGAATCCAGGCAAGCTCCCAGTTTTGAACCGTGCTTTCCTTGCCTGAGAAGTATAACGATTTGGATCATTGTGATGAGGACCAAATGAGACAATGTTTTCAAAGAACTTATACAAAGTCTGGTGTACCATAAAACAATAGGAAAATAAGTTCAATGTAAAGTTAAGATTAATTTTTTAATTAATGTCTAGAGTGAATCTGTAATTCAGAAGAGAGGCCAGGCTAGATTTATGAACTTGAGTCATACAAAAAAGATAGGAAAAGAAAGAGCAGACATGGAGATCAAAGCCTGAGGCATTCCAGTATGAAAGGTCTGGTGGAAAAGGATCAGTCTGTGAAGCAGGGGCAAACCAGGAAGGTGTGGTGTTCTGAAAGCCAGCAGAGGAGATAGCTTTCAACTAACAACTTGGTGATGTGAGATGGAGAAATGTATTAGAGTTAGCATCATAGATGTTGTCTTAGTTTGGATTTCTTAGCAGCAAACTCAGGAATAAGAATTCAAGTAGAGGGAGTGGGAAACAGACAAGAAAGACAAGGCAGGTGGTAAAAGGTGTGTCATCAGGCAGCTACCAGTGTGGGCAACTGATGTTGGATATCACTAGGAAAACTCTGGAAGCTGGTGCAAAATCCATTTCTCAGAGCGTCGCCTCAAACGACGGGCATCATTTATTCATTAAACCCAGGCAATCATCTGTTGAGGTCTTCTCCTGGGGTGAGGAGAAGACATTGTTTTGTTGGCATTTCTGGTCTACTGTTCAGAGGTAAAGTGAGCTACAGTGGCAAGAGAGGCCACTGGGTAAAGAAGTATAGGTGCTGGCATTTGGAAGTTGAGTTTACGAGCAGTGGAGTAGGAAGAACGTGGAGTTAAGGCAGTGTTCTTGAGTGAGATGGACAGAAACCAGACTAAAGTGGAATGAGGAGTGAATCAAAAGTGAGGAAGTGGAAATGGCACGTGCTGACAACTTGTTTGAGAAGGCTAAGTGTGCAGAGGAGAACATAAACGAGCTATTAGCCAATGTGAGATATGGTTTCAAGGGGCGGTGCTTTTAAAAATGAGATATTCTTCCTTAGAGTATGTTTTATGGGGACATAAATGATCTGACAGAGAAGGAGACACTGGTTAGGAGAGAGAGTGAAGAGCTGGAGTAAAATCCTTGAGAAAAAGAGAAGAGAAAGGGGTTTTGTGCACACACAGGAGATTGGCTTTCATGGATGAGGGATGTCTTTTCTATCTCCATGAGAGCAGAGGTGGAGAAGATAAGTGTAGGCAGGTGTTCCTATGTATGGTTTCTGTTTTTCTGAATAAATTGTGAGGCAATGTCATTTGTGAAAGGTGGAAGGCCACGGTGTGGGAGGCTCAATGAGACAATGTAAAGTGATTATCTTAGAGAGGGAAGAACAAGCTCCCCAATATTTTCAGTCTATTATATGAATTTTCACTTTGCTTGCTGCCTTAACTGAAATCCGCCTGTCCCCTGAGGGCATACTTTTTCCTGAAGTCCTATAAAGAGGAGGCTGTTTTTACCCTCCTTCCCTGAACCCTCAGAACCAAGATGGGAACAGAGATCCTACTTGCACCCCATTGCCATTTCTAGACTACTTATCTGTTTTTCACCTTCAAAACTCTGTTTCTGTACTCTGAAAGGCCATTTCAAAATTTTGCATCACTCATTCATTTTTCCGCAGCCTCAGTTCTGCTTTACTTCTTTCAGTGAAAATTCGAATCCTGTGTTTGTTGTTTGTATCTTAGTTCTGTTGGAATCATTTCTTATCTCATTTACATCTCTCTGTCTTGCATTGTTGCTGTTTTTCCCATCCTGTTGTCCTATCATCTCACCCTGTTCAGTTAGTATTTTCTGCTTCTGTCTGACAGAGGAAATCCCATCCAGACTGCTATTATAATGATGCCGATCAGTTTCTGGACACTTTCTTCTGTGTGCTACAAAAGGTTGGTTTCAGGTGGATCTTATTCTGGGTCTTCTGGGTACTTTCTCTTGGTCAGAATTACTTATTTTTAGTTTTTCTTTTGTGGCTTCATTTTGGTTGATTTCTCCTCAGTAATCTTTGAAGAAGGCAGTGTCTTTGTCCACTTTTGCTGTCTGCCGTGAAGGCATTGTTTTGGTTCACAACTCATGTGGTAACATACCCACCACGGAAGGGACAGTTGATGAGTTTAGCTCTTAATTTATTTCTCAATTTCTAGGTGAGTTTCAAACAGTGCCCTCTGCTTTACTGAGTTTTCAACTTATGTCTACTTGAATATTTTATTTAAAGTCAATGTGATTCTTTAAAAACTATTATTTATAATATGTATGGCTACCAGAGCTTTATTCATCTCTGCCATCAATGAGCCTCCCCTTATTTCTGACTTAACTCTTTTCTGGCATTGCAGCCCCCGTCTGAATATAAACAATGTGTGTGTGTGGGTAGGGGTATAAGTAGGAGAAGAGATAATGTCCAAAGAAATGATATCTTCCCATTTTACAGAGCAAGACCAAGGAAGGAGAAGAACAGCTGTCCAGTTTTGGGCTTGAGTCAGGAGAAGCATGATGAGAGGGCACAAAACATTTTCTTATCTTTGTTTAGGTGACCTGTGGCCCAAGGGATGTCAGATTACGCCACAAACTCAAGTCTGGTCCAGGTTTTCCTCACCTGGATCTGTTGGTGTTCATATCAATTCCTCCCCATACCCAGCATGAAGTGGCTTGTCCTTTTTTTTTTTTTTTCAGAATAGCATGAGCCATCATCTTTCTTCTGAATCCTCTCTGATATTTAGTAACAATCTGGGTTAGGCTAACTAGATTCATTTTGGACTAGCAATTTCTATCCTCTAGAAATGGAAATGTCCTGGGGGCAGCTCAGTATTTCCAAAGAGGCTGATGATATTGTTGTGTGTGAGTGTTACAGTTGGATGTATCTGGGCCCTGCGCTTGATTACCTTTTTATAATCATATGGTCTTCCATCTGTTAAATGGAGCTTCATAAAGTTATACTAACTTCATAAGGTTTATAAAAGTGTTTAATAAAATAGTGATAAAATTTGGTAATATGTGAAACACCTAATCCAGTACATACATGGTGCATAGTAGGGACTCAATAACAGCTTGTTATTATGATTCACGGGACACACTGTCAAAGTCCTTGTAACATACCCATGTTAAAGAGCTTAGTAAACAGGACCAACTAAGTTATACTACTAATAACTAACTTCATATTGCATCATTATAAAGTTCTTTTTTAAAGTACGTATTTTTTTTGCTGACATCATAAGAACTTGTGAAGCAAGGAATGTTGGCAGCAACTCAGCCTACAGAATGAGTCTCAAGGAAATAAGGTGAATTATTCTGTACAGCTAGCTAACTTAGAGCTGAACCTGGACCCCAAGCCCTCTAATTCTAAAATTTGTGGTTTTCAACACTGCCTCTCCAGTCTTTGACAATGCACTGGCAGGGACCAGTACAAACAGCCTAAAGTCCTGCAAGGACCCTCTGCCCCACTGCCTGCTGGGAAATCAGGTAAGTATTCCTAATTTTTGTCTTAAGAACCCAGAGAGAAACATCTCATGCCACTCTTCATCACATCACTGAACTGAAGCACAGCTATGAAAGATGTTTTATTGGGTGTCTTTTGTGTTCTTTGTAAGAAAAGCTTTCTAGTGAACACACTTAAGATACTTCTATTTGTTCTATTTTTAACAAAAACTGAGCAGCAACCTTCCCCTGCGGCAACATTGTCAGTCAGATCACTTATGACTTGTTTTTAGACTGAATGTGAATTCAAAAGCATCTGCTTTTGACAAATGAACAACTGCTTTAGCAAAATATTTCTCATTTTGGGAAGAGAGCTAAAATTTAAAGTGTATATGCACAAGTGGGAAAGAATTCTTGGCCTTTTGGACTTCATCTCTGCCTTTTTAGACAGAAGATGAATGCAAACTATAGCTTTCACTTTACTTGGGGTAGGGGTGGGGCAAGAAAAGTCAAAAGCAAACTTTCTCTCACTAATTTTGATATTTGTTGGAATCGTACATGGGAACTAAGAATGATGGATAAATTCTCATGTAGTCATCTTCCCTTCCCCATGAATGTTTTCAGGGACTAAGGCTTTCAGACATGTTTGAGTTATGGGCCTGTAAAAACAGAGTTGTATTGACATTTTCTTAAAGAAGGGTCCCTACATTCATTGTCAAGTAATTCAAAGCCGTTTCAACTTCTCTATTCAGCTTGGATATGGCCTTCATTTCATTTACCTTTCCAAGACCTGTGAAAGCTGAGAGCTTCTGTGTGCTGTTACCGTAGCACCACGTAGAAGGCATAGATGCAGTTATCAACTGTGTCTGGTGAAGAGAACATATGCGCAATAGCATGAGAGAGGTAGAAAGCTTTTCCAAAGAAAATGCATGTAAATAATTAGATAAGAAAATAAAAACAGAGTAAGAAGAATCAAAACCTAAAAGCTTAACAATATTTCACAGGCTTGGGTATATCCCAATCCTTTGCATAGATAAATAGCTATACACACCATGTAATTCATTCAATCAAAAATATTTACTGAACATGTACTATATGTCAGGCACTGTTCTAGGCACTGTTCTAAACACTGGAGGTACAGCAATGAACAAAGTGGCTTTACTATTTTACATTTCCACCAGCAATGTATGACAGCTCCTGTTTCTCCCACATTTTTAACACTACCGGTTATTATATATCTTTTTATTATAACCATCTTCATGTGTGTGAAATGGTATCTCATTGTGGTTTTGATTTGCATTTCCCTAATGTCTAATACAGTTGAGCATGTTCTCATGTGCTTATTGGCCACTTGTATATCGTTCATAGAGAGGTGCATATTCTAATTCTTTGCCCATTTTTTCAGTTAGGTCATTTGTATTTTTATATTTGGACTGTAAGAGTTTTTTAGAAATCTTGGGTATGCTAGACTCTTTCAGATATAATTTGCAAATATTTCCTTCCATTTGATGGGTTATATTTTCACTTTCTTGATGGTGCCCTTTGAAGCAGAAAAGTTTTTAATTTTGATGAAATTCTAATTTATCTATTTTTTCATTATTGCTTTTGGTGTCATATCTAAGATACCATTGCCAAATTCAAGGTTATAAAGATTTATTCCTATGTTTTCTTCTAAGAGTTGTATAGTTTTCTCTTACTCTAAAAGTGTTTGATCCATTTTGAGCTCATTTTTATATGGTGTGACATAGGTTTCTGTGATGGTTAATTTTATGTGTGAACTTCACTGGGCCAGGGAATGCCTAGATAGCTGCTTAAACACAATTTCTGGATGTGTCTTTCAGGTGTTTCTGGAAGAGAATGGCATTTGAATTGGTGGACTGAGTAAAGCAGATGGCCCTCTCCAATGTGGGTGGGCATCATACAATCCACAGAGAGCCTGAATAGGACAAAAAGACAGAGGAAGGCTGAATTTGCCCTCTGCCTGACTGCTCGAGCTGGGATATCAATCTTCTCCTGTTCTTGGTGTTCCTGGTTCTCAAGCATCTTTCAGGTTCTCAGGCCTCTGAATTGTACCACTGCCTTTCCTAGGTCTCCAGCTTGCATATGGCTGACCATGGCACTTCTCAGTCTTCATAATCACATAAGCCAATTCCTTATAATAAATCTCATTTTACATGTATCTATATCTGTCTGTCTAGTGTGTGTGTGTGTGTGTGTGTGTGTGTGTGTGTGTGTTCTATTGGTTCTTTTTCTTTGGAGAATTTTGACTATTATAGGGTTCAATTTCATCATTTTGCATGTAAGTATCCAGATGTCCAAGCACCTTTTGTAGAAGAGACTATTTTTTTCACTATTGAATGGTATTGACACCCTTGTAAAAAATCAGTTGACCATAGATAAATGGGGTTTTAAAAGATGGACTTTCAATTCTATTTCATCCATATGTCCAGCCTTATGCCAGCCACATAATGCTTTGATTATTGTAGCTTTGTAGTAAGTTTGAACTCAAAGAAAGTGTAAGTCATCTGTTTTTCTTTTGCAAGATTGTTTCAGCTACTAGAGGTCCCTTGCAATTCTGTATGAATTTTAAGATTACCCTCTTCCACTTGTGCAAAAAGGGTCTTTGGAATTGTGATGGGGATTGCAGTGAATCTGCATGTCAATTTGGAAATTACCATCATTTTAATAATATTAAGTTTTGAAATTCATGAACACAGAATGTTTTTTAATTTGTTTAGATTTTCTTTGCCTTATTTCAATGATATTTTATAGTTTTCATGAAACTTCTTTTGTTAAATGGATTTCTCTCATTTTATTCTTTTTGTTACTATTACAATTGTTTTTAAATTGTTTGCTGTCATTCTATGGAAAACCAATAGATTTTTGTGTTTTAATCTTGTATCTTGCAATCTTGCTGAATTTGTTTACTAGCAATAGTAGTTTTTTAATTGATTCCTTAGTATTTTCTATTTACAAAGTTATGTCATTACAAATAGAGAGTGTTACTCCTTCCCTGTCAATCAGTATGCCTTTTCTTCCTTTTCTTGTTTAATTGCTCTGGTTATAACATCCAGTGCAATGCTGAATGAAACTGGCAAGAGTAAACATCCTTGTCTTGTTCCTGATCTTAGGGTGAAAACAGTCCATGTTTTGCCATGGAAGTGTGATGCGAGTTATGTGTTTTTCATTGATGCCTATTATCAGATTAATGAAGTTCTCTTCTATTCCTAGCTTGTGATTTTTTTTTTTTTATCATAAAGTGAGTTGGATTTTGTCAAATACTTTTTCTGCATCAATTGATGTAATCATGTGATTTATGTTCCTTATTTAGTAGTATGGTGAATTATTGGTTTCTGTATTTGAAACCTAACATTGCTAAAATAAATTCTACCTGGTTATCATGTATAATTCTTTTAATATTCTTTTGGATTTAGTTTGCTAATATTTTGTAAAAGATTTTTATGTTTCTATTCATAAGGAATATTGTTTTATAGGTTTTTTTAATCGCCTGTTCTGATTTTGGTATCAGGATAATACTGCCCTGTAGAATAAGATGGGAACTTTTTCCTTTTCTATCTTTTGGAAGAGTTTTTGAAGGATAGATGTTAGCCTTTTAAATGTTTGATAGAATTCACAGTGAAGCCATCTTTTCTGGAACCTTCCTTTCTTTTCTTTTCCTGGTCTTTTCCTTTCTTTTCTCTTTTCTTTTCTTTTTTTCTTTTCTTTTCAAGATGAGGTCTCACTATGTTGCACAGGCTGGCCTCAAACTCCTCAGACTAAGCAGTTCTCCCATCTCAGCCTCCTGAGCAGCAGAGACAACAGGTGAACACCACTATGCTCAGCTTTTGTCTGGGCTTTTGTTTGTGGTAAGTTATTGTTAAATTATTAATTCCAACTTCTTTACTTGTTATAAATCTATTCCAATTTTCTATTTCTTCTTGAGTTTTTTTTGGTAGTTTGTATTTTTCCAGGAATGTATCCACTTCATCTGAGTTATCTAATTTGTTAGGGTGTGATTATCCATACACTAGTATGGATACAGTTATTTTTGTTTCTGTTTGGTCAGTAGTAATGTCTCACCGTTCTTGATTTTAGTAATTTGAGTCTTCTCTGTTTTTTCCTGGTTAGGCTAGCTAAAAGATTATTAACTTTCTTGATATTTTTAACGAATATTTTGAAAAGATTTTCTCTTTTGGTTTTGTTGATTTTCTCTACTGTTTTTTGACTCTCTTTTTCATTTATTTCTCCTCGATCTTTACTATGTTTTTCCTTCTGTTTGCTTTGGATTTAATTTGTTCTCCTTTTGCTAGTGTTTTAAGGTGAAAAGTTAGGTTACTGATTTGAGATTTTTCTTCTTTTTAAATATAGGTGTTTCCAGCTATAAATTGCCCTGTAAGCTGTATTTTAGCTGTGATCTACAAGTTTTAGTATGTTAAGTTTCCATTTTCATTCATCTCAAAGTATTTTTAAATTTTCCTTATGAGTTCTTCTTTGACTATTTATATTACTATTGGTTACTTACAAATATTTTAATTTCCACGTATCTGTGTATTTCTCAAATTTCCTTCTGTTATTGATTTCTAATTTTATTCCATTGTGTTCAGTGTACATACTTTGTATATTTCAGTGTTTTAAAATTTATTGAGACTTATTTTATGGGC
Organism: Piliocolobus tephrosceles; assembly: GCF_002776525.5. Taxonomy (NCBI): domain Eukaryota; kingdom Metazoa; phylum Chordata; class Mammalia; order Primates; family Cercopithecidae; genus Piliocolobus; species Piliocolobus tephrosceles. Next base: position 21,951,436 of record NC_045434.1, on the reverse strand, counting down.
CAATGTGTCATCTGTTTTGGAGAGTGTTCCATGGGCACTTGAGAAGAATGTGTCTTCTGCTGTTGTTGAGTGGAATATTTAATAGATGTTTGTTAGCTCTAATTGGTTCACGGTATTGTTCAAGAATTATATTTCCTTGTTAATCTATTTGTTATATCTATTATTGAAAGTGGGGTATTGATGTCTCAAACTATTATTTTTGAATTGACTATTTCTCCCTTCACTTCCGTCAGTTTGCTTCATGTATTTTTGATCTCTGTTGTTAGGTGCTGCAAAATTTTAGTTAATTTCATGGTTCTAAAAAAGTTGGTTCTGACAAATCAATTGGCAGTGTTCTCATTGTTTTTATGGAGGAGAGAAATTTTGCAGGTCCTTAGTTTCTATTTTCATTGACATCATCCTTAGATAACAGGTTTTGCTGGTGAGTTACATGTGGCCTGGGCAGGAAAGAGAGGAGGCAAAGATGCTGTCAAGATTTTTTATCTGAACAATTATTAATGTGAAACTGACATTTTCAGATATGGAAAGATCTCCAGGAAGATCGTATTTTAAAGGGAGGAAATCAGTTTTGGGCATGTTACCTTTTCCTATTAGCTATCCAAGGGGAGATGTCAAGTCTCATTCAAGGCACAAGTCTGGAACTGAGTGAAGCCCAGGCTGCAGGTGTAAAATCACAGGCAAAGACTGTAAGACTCTGCATCTCCAGGCTTATACCCATGATCCCACTTAAGAGCCCTCTGGACTAGTAAAAGTGTTCTAGGTACTGTCCCTCAAACATGCCAAACACTGTCCTACTCCTCACTTTTGCTCACTTTGCTCTCTCTGCCTAACAGACTTTCTTATGCCTTGCTTAAAATTGACCCTTCTTTTAAAACTCAATTAGCTTTATCACAAGTCTTCTCACCAATGGAGCCTTGTGCTGCCTGCTTCTCTTCTAATTCTGTTACATACTACTTGAGAACTTTCATTTAATGTACTTTTTACCATGAATACATTTGTTTTCTATAACATTCCTCACCTTGGCCATATTGTACTTATTTGTTTCTATATCTGATGTCTCATGAAACTCTGAGATCCTTGAGACAGGAACTGCTGAAATGTATTCATTTTTGTATTTCTAGGTTTCAGCATAGCGTTTAGCACATAGTAGGTGTTCAACAAGTATTTCTGAATGAATGTGGATGTAGTATGTGTTGGCCCCTATGGTAGGTAATCTTCTGCTTCAACAAAACACAGTGTATCCAAAACTGAATTTGACTTTTTACTTCCAACAAATTGCAGCCAATGGCACTATCATTTGCCCACTACCAAAACCCAAAACCTAGTACTCTCTTTTCACTAGTGATTCTCCCACTCCTACCTACCCATGTCTAAGTAATAATAGGTCTTTTCAGTTCTTCATCATAAACCTTTCTTCAATCCACCTACTACTCTCATCCTTAATGTCACTTTCTTCTTCTAGACTATCGTCTAACCTGAATTATTTTCAGAGACTTCATGTGCTTCCCTGCAATCTCTCCACTCTGCATTCTTAATGATATTTCTGATGTTGGAAACGTATTGTGATCTCTGCTGCGTGATACCCTTTGCTGATCCCAGGGTCATAAGTTAAAATCCAAACTCTGGGGAGAGGGATAGCATTAGGAGATATACCTAATGTAAATGACAAGTTAATGGGTGCAGCACACCAACATGGCACATGTATACATATGTAACAAACCTGCACATTGTGCACATGTACCCTAGAACTTAAAGTATAATTTAAAAAAAAATCCAAACTCTAACTGTGGCTGCAAAAATAATTTTTATCTCCAGTATCAGCTCCTCTATCAGTCCATATATTTTACTATTTATCATCTCCTCTATTAATCTATATATTCCATCAGTCTATCTTCTCTACCCTACTGAACTAGGATATTTTGCATTTGTCAAAGGCATTGTGCCCTCTCTTTATACCAGGCTTTTGCACATGCTGCAAAAACAAAACTAAATAAACAAACAATTGCTCTGTACATTCTATTCCTCTTTACCTAGATAAGGTCTTCTCTATTCTATGTCTCATCTTAAACATAAATTTCCTCTAAGAAGCCCTTCTCTGATCACAAAGAAGAGGTTAGGAGCCTTTTATCTGTGTTCTCATAGCTCCTGGTGCTTAAACCTTGGTAATACTCATTATACTGATTGTAATTGCATGAATTGGGCTTTTCTAATGGTTCTTGTGGTTGTGGTTGTGATTGTGGAAGTTTTACCCACTGGGTCATAAACTCCTTGAGAACAGAACTTCATCATCTGCATTTTCTGAACTTTGCATCAGATTTAGTGCAAGTAAGTTTTCAAGATGTGTGCAAGAGTGTACTAGGTGGTTTACTTTATTGAATGAAATACATTTAATAGTCATATGGGGTGGGTATTATTGCCTTCCTATTATCTATGAAGAACTTGGTGCTCAGTAAGAATAAGTTGATTTCCCAAGTTCACAGAACTGGTAGGTGATACAACTCAGCTTTTTACCAAGTCTTTCTGACCTTAAATTTAGTGTTCTTTTTAATCAATCAGAGCTATCACCATTATAGCACTTAGCCTATGGATTATTGCATTGTTCTTCATCTCTTCCTACAATCGGTTAAAACGTCCTTAAGGGCATCATCTAAGCCTGAAATTTCTCTCTGCCTCCCTATTTTCTGACACCAAGCAGTTGCACAATATACATTGATTATTTCATGTGAAAACATTAATGATATTTAATGAATCCGTAAATACTAGGGACTATTCATTGTTTTTATTAGCAGCCTTAATCCTCAGACCTTCTACCTAGAACTTTCCTCCTGCTAAAAACCAAGACCAAGTAAGAGAGAAAATATGTGGAATGTCGATACACATACAAATTTGGATACGGAAAAGACTTCTAGAGATTCTGTCAAGTCCTACATTCTCATTTTATGAACATGAAAGCTGAAGCCTAAAAAGTTTCAGCAACATATCCTGTGCTACTGGGGTGATATTTAGCAGAACAGAGAGGGACACATTGATCTCTTTTCAGTATCACTATCTGACCACATTGCTGTGTAACCTCTTTACGCCAGTCATAGGAACACTAGTAATCAAGGCAGACTAATGAAGTCGACCCACTGAGTCACTGTTGAGGAACAAGACCTTGGGTGATTTGGGATAACTGGAAAACTGAATGTGTCTTTCCTTGTAGGTAACAATTTCTCCTCTGGGGAAGGCAATACCACTGTCCCCACTGCAGCATCCCGGTAAGCTGTCTGGGCTGCTGCGATGGGTGTTCAGTCAGTACATGAGCCTGGAGTGCTCCAGGACATACCCTGGATAGTGTGGATGGGGCTGCATTTGCATTATCTTCAGAGTTTTTCCAAAGCTGAGCTCTCTCTTCCATGAGTTACAATACAGGAGGTGTATCAGGCTCTATACGAAAAGCAGATTATTGAAAGGAAATTATTGGAAATAAAAGCTCATTTTCAGGCATTTTGTGTATCCTACGAGGTTTTTTTTCAAAGAAATTCTGCAGTGCTTTATTTAGTGAATAAAAGCAGTGGTTAGACTAGAAGTCTTTTAATTTTTTTTTCACCTCTGAGATTGTTTGAGTATGTTGATAGCATAAATGATCAGACTTCAATTTCTCTGCATTTAGTAAGCCTCAATTCTTGCTGGCAAACCTGGAAGGAAATGAGACCAGGATAAATTGGGCATTTGCTCTCTGCCAAGTACTTCACGTGCATTAGCTAGTATAATCCCCCTGATATTTTTGTGAGATTAGAGCCTCACTTTATAGATGAAGCTGCTGAGGTGCAGGGAAATTTTAAGTGGCTTCCAAGACAGCAGTCAGGCTTGAAAAAACTTAGGTTTAAACCTTGGTCTGTGTGATGTCCATGCACAGGAAGCTAACTTCAAGGTTGTTTTGGTTATTTTTACCTCCTTCATAATTTGCTTAGAACAAAATACAGTTCCACTTTGGTGAGGTCTGTTGTCCTGGCACAAAAGTAGAGATGCTGCTGTCCTGAAGATAAATTTAAATAGAATTTAGAAACCAGGCTCCACAGACTCCTTTGTGCCTTTTAGAACAACTGCCTCTTGACCGCCAGTGTCGTTTTTACGCAGGACATTATGTGGAGCTGCAGTAACTCACTTGCCTAGGTCTCTAATGTGAAGTTCTCAAGGTAAATAGGCTTAACTCAGCAATATTTACACATACATAGAGGGATAAATATAAACAGTCTCTTGAAGGTGCCACCCTAGATTGAGAAGTGGGCAAAGCCAGCCAATCAGCTGACCACAAACTGATCCCCTTTAAAAGCTTCTGTTTTCTAATTGACGTGGCTAATTACTTTTTATAACCTGGCCTGATTGTGCGCCTACCGTATCAGCAGAGCCTTAGGAGCAGACACGTGGAGTTACTTCTCCAGAGTTGTAGTCAGCCTGTTAGTCAACGAGAGTTGATTGGCACCTACCATACATCAGGCATTCCTTTAGGGACTGGAGACACAGCATTGACAAAATACCTGACAATGAATTGACAATCCAGAGGCCAAAGACAGGCAACATAAACACATAATATTATACTTTTGCTTGGGTTCTTTCCCCCTCTTTCTGATGTCCTGCCTATTCAGAAATGAGATGACAACATCTCCTGGGAAGGAATACTTTTTCCCCTTCTCCTAGAAATGAATCATGATTGGTCTAGACATTTCTCTTTAACATTGATTAATTTAGGGCTAGTTAATAACTGTGACTCAGTTCTGCAATCTTAGGAAGAGTCTGCTTAGCACATTTGATAAAGATTCTCCTCCCTCCTAATAAAATGAAAGGCTTTCTTTTCTTCTTCCCTTTGGACATGTGTGGATGTAGTACTTGGAGCTGCAGCAACCATCTTATACTCATGAGGTGCATCATCAGTGCTGCACTGAAGATGATGCATCAAACAGATGGAAGAGATTAGGTTTGCAATGATACTGTCAAGCTCTTGAACCAACCTTAGAGCCACTGACCTTTAGCATTATTGAGGAGTAAAATATAATCACTTTCTGCTGGGTATTTCTAACCTGCAGCCAGAAGTATTCTAACTAATATAGCAAGAGCAGTGGACTTTATTGTTATTGCAATGGGAAGACAGTGGAGGGTTTTAGGCAGGAGCACGATACTTTGACTTGTGGTTCAAGTGATTTCTCCGGATGCCATTTGAAGAGTGGATCAGAGTGGAAGCAGGAGTGCAGTGAGGAACCTCTTACAGTAGTCCATGACTGAATAGGGCTATAAAATGGGGACAAAATGAAATGTTCAGATTTTGGATTTACTGTGAGATAATTTTCATAAGACTTGCTGATAGATTGATTTGGATGTGGAGTATAAGGAAAAGAGAAGACTAGAGGATGCCTCATGGATTTGAGGCCTGAGAAAATGATAGATAACGGTGCTGTTTATGTTGAAGATTTGGAGAGGTGGGGTGTGGGGTCAATGGTCCTATTTTAGTAAAGTTAATTTTGAGGTGCTTATTAGATATCCGAGTAGATATATCCAGTAGGCAAATGTATAGACCAGTCTCGAGCTCGGGGCAGAGGTTTAGATCGAGATACAGTATAAAGTTCGGAGGCGTCAGTGTTAGAAGGGACTAGATAAAATCACCTGGGAAGAGTATAGATGAAGAAGAGAAGAGAACCAAAGACAAAGCCTGGGGACTCTTCAGTGTTAGGAAATGTGGTAGAGGAGGCAGAGAGAGTAAAGGAGAAGGCAAGCAAAGGAATCTGAGAAGGAGAGGCCTGTGAGGGAGGAAGTAAACCAGGTAAGGGTGGTGGCACCAAAGCCCATAACAAAGTGTACCTGGAATGAGAGTGGTCAACCATGCCACATGTGGCTAAGAGCAATGAGGGAGGAAAATTGATCATTTGCTTTAGGAAGACCTAGTCAATGTTTCTCAATCTTTAATAAGCATAGAGATCACCTGGGAATTATTAAAATCATATTTGGGAGCTGGGGAAAGGACTCTGCAATTCTCTGGTCTATTTTATTTTATTTTATTTTTTGAGACAAGGTCTCACTCTGTGACCCAGGCTGGAGTGCATTGGCACGATCTCAGCTTACTGTCGCCTTCACCTTCCAGGTTCAAGCCATCCTCCGACCTCAGCCTCCCAAGTAACTGGGACAACAGGAATGTGCCATCAAGCCTGGCTAATTTTTTTTTTTTTGGTAGAGATAGGGTCTCACCATGTGGCCCAGGCTGATCTTGAACACCTGAATTCAAGCAATCTGCCTGTCTGGTCCTCCCAGTGTTGGGATTACAGGCATAAGCCACCATGCCCAGCCTTCTCTGCTTTTCTAACAAGCTGCCAGATAATGCTGAATCTACTTGCCCTTTGATCACACTTTGCATATCTCAAAGATCTAGGGTGTTGGTGCCCTTGACAAGAAGTCAAGTTCCAGTGGAGTAGTGAAAGACAAAAGTCATACTGGAATGAGTTGGAGAGAGAATGAGAGTTTAGGGAGTGCAGACTGAAAATGAAAATGTGGACAGTTGTTGAGGGATCAAAAGATTTCTCTCTCTCTCTCTCTCTCTCTTTCTCTCCCCTGGCACTTTAATGTGTTTGTTCGATTTGTATCTACGTGTGCCTGCACAAATTCATCCTCCTGCTCATGATCCCATGAGGTGATTGCTGTGATTCTTGAGGGAGGATCGGATTTTCCCTGTGCACCCCCAGTGCACCAGCCCTGGGGCTAAATCCTGGAGTGACCCTGGCATTAGAGAGGCAGAGCATAGCGCATATAACCTTCAAGCTGACTTTGTGTGTTTGCCACACGACTGAAGGCATCACAGAGCCACTCAGTAGACTGCTAATGATGACATTCCTTTCCAGAGGCCCTCTAAGCACAGTTATTTTTGTTACAGGGTATTTTATGAAAAATGCTACATATAAATATGACATGCACAAACTATATATTGTTTATAAGACTATCTTATAGACTTTTTTTTTTTAATAAAGCACATTATAACACTCACATTTCCCCAGTTACCAAGACTCTGGTGTCAGACTGCTTAAGTTAAAAATCCAGTTCTAAATATTTATTAGCTGTGTAACCTTGAGCAAATTACTTAATTCTCCTAAATTTCAGTTTCTTCACCTTCCAGGGTTAAAAGTACTTAATATCTTTGTTGGGAGGATTAAGCAAGCTAATAAATATAAATACTCAGCGCAGTAGCTGGCATATAGTGAAAGCTTTAATTATTTGTCTGTTATTACATAATCTAATGCATAAAGTATGAAATAGTCCAGGAATTGGACCTCTAATAAGTTATCAAATTTGGTTGACTTTATAATAATTTTATGGAATGATCAGAAAAGAAATATTAATGATGGATACATTATCATTTTTAGCCTCAAATTGGCAAATGTAAAAACCAAGTATAATGGCCAAAATACTGCTAAATAGCAAGATAATTTCCACTGCTGCTTTATTATGTTTTTTTTTTAAGGTGTTCATTCCTGTTTTTTGGCATCCAGAGTCAAAATCAGAATCAGAATCCCAGAACTATAAAGACAAATGATCTTAGAGGTCACCTCGTCTGACTCCTGCTGTATAAACATGGGACCAAGGCTGGTGAATTTGGGCAGCTCTCACAAGGTCACGTTACCCATAAAGAAATGAAAGAATTGGAATTTAAATATAGGTCTCTAGATTCTTTAACCAACGTTCCTGGATCAGATGAGTGATGAGATTAGCAGGGGAAATGTTTTAGGTTAAATCATACAGAATGTCTTTGTGGCATCAGCCTGAGGTGTAAAGAGGCAGCTGGTCCCACAGCAGGTACACACAGAGCAGTGTGGGGGTGGGACTGCAAACTCTTGACATCTGACCTCATCCTTGCACACATTTTGCCCTTCCCTGTAGGCTCTGTTCTGATGCCCGTCTTGTCTCTCCAAGTTTTGTGGTTCCTCCTTCTGGTTTACAAAACATCTCCTTTCAATCACAGTGACTGCGTGGGCCAGTTGTCTGTCTCTTTGGCATGGTTTCATGACTCTTTTTTTCAAACTCTCTCTTTTTTTTTTTAATTTAAAAGCTTTATTACATTATTTAGACTTGAAAGAAGTCACAATAGTTAACACACTTACATGTGTTCTGTATACCACCAACCAAAATGGATTGATTTCAGAATTGTTATTAATAAAAAACAAACATACTTACAGTGAAAATAAAAGCATGCTAGCAAGTTTGATAATTAAACTTTTATCTATAATTAGTTTGGGGGAAGTGCCAATCTACAGGATTGCATATAAGACACGGTGTCATTAAATTTAAAAAGTTCATAATTGAAGAACTTTGTTGTAATATATATGATCCATTTCTTACTATGGTTTTTTCCCTCCTCAAACTAAAAGTTTTAACCAATTTATGTAAAAAGCTCCATTTTCCCTTTATTGGAGGTAAAAGTAGAAAAAGCTCTAAACTCTCCCTAGAACCATCTAAGTAATAGAGCTATTTAATGCTACAAATATGACTATAAAACTACAGAAGTAAACCGTTATAAAATGTGTGCTCCTTGTCCTCCAAAATGGCACAGGTTCCTAATGACACTTGCTCCATGGTGAGTTGGGTGGAATGTCCTGGGTCCCACAAATGTTTTCTGACCTCAGAAGGTTGAGCCTGGACACACGTGACTCACTCAAACCTGTTAAAGACCAGATTACCCAGATAAAAATTGTTGAATAAGTCCAACCTAGAACTGCTAGGTTGGGTTTCATTTGAGTGTCTATATTGGTAAACTACAGCAGGCATGGAAAATAGCTTTCATTTTCATGTGCTAGCTCCAAATGATTGCTAGTGGCTGCCCAGCCTACTCTGACTAGGATAGTGGTCTGCGCTGCACCTTATAAAGGAAAGAGTATGGAGGACGAAATGAACGAATGCTGTTTAGAAATGCCTGCCACAGGTCACCAACTGGAGAGTGCTGGCTCCTGGTGGCTTATTTTCAATCTCTAAATGGCTAATTGGAGCATTTTCTGGGACTTGCTTTGTAGATGTGTCCTTGGAGTGTTGAAATTCTTCTCTAATACCCAACTGATACACTTTTACTTATCTACCTTTAAGGAGATAAAACCATATTTAGAGAATGTGAGAAGATCCAAGGAAGAGAAGAGGAAGGATTTTAAAATTTGCTGACGGCTTATTGAGTCCCATATACTTTCGTGCATGCGATGGTTTTTTTTTAGGTATGAAAAAAATGTCCAAACAGGAGGGAATGATTTGCCCTGACTCTGAAGCAGAGACTTTGGCAGGGGTCAAACGTCCCAGCTGTTGGAAGAAGAGGAGCTAGGGGTCAGGGAGCCTGCAGGCCCTGATATTTTTGGGTCACATTGTCACAGTTAAGTGTCAGAGAACCAGAAAGGCAACATTGAATAATGAGAGGAAGTAATGGGAAGCTTATTAACATATTTTATAAAAATTAATAACTTTGACATTTCCCCACTGTTGTACAGTGCCTCAAGATCCCGGGTTCTGCCTTGTGCAAATAAGTGTTTCCCAAATCACTCAGCTCCTTGCTCTGGTGGGTAACTCTGGAATCCCTATGAGCGGAGATGTCATCCCATGCGAGAACATTCGACCGTGCTAAAACGCGGGGTCTTGGGAGGCCAAGGCGGGCGGATCACAAGGTTAGGAGATCGAGACCATCCTGGCTAACACGGTGAAACCCCATCTCTACTAAAAATACAAAAAATTAGCCGAGCATGATGGCGGGCGCCTGTAGTCCCAGCTACTTGAGAGGCTGAGGCAGGAGAAGGGCGTGAACCTGGGAGGCGGAGCTTGCAGGGAACTGAGATCCCCCCACTGCACTCCAATCTGGGGGACAGAGCAAAACTCCATCTCAAAAACGAACAAACAAACAAAAAATGTGGGGTGTAGGACTAGTGACTTTTGTAGTTTTTGTTCTATAACTTTCTGATTTTAAAACACCAGGTAAATTCTAAAACCTCTAACTTCACTTTATTTTCTCAAAAATGAAAAACTCCATTGCATACTTTAAACCTCCATTGTATACTTTAAAGATTGCAGTTACTCTGTACTAAAAGTGCTAACAGCCTCTTCAAAATATGTTTATGGCTGGAGGATGAAACTTAGCTTTACTGACTAGTTAATTCACGGCTTATTCTCTTTCGGATACAAATAAGGTCATTTCAACTTCATAATATAAATTTCACTGGCACTGTTTGTGGAGGATCTTATGCTAAGTAACCACACAAGCACATACACACATGCAAGTGCACTCATATACATGCATACATACATTTCTGGCAGCCCACTAGAGAGAGCTCACATGCATCCAGGAGTAAATCCCCAGCTGCCGTGTGGAGTTCCTGGGTTTCGCTGCTCTCTCTGCCCCCAGCAAGTGTCACCGGGCTCCCCAGGCAGAGCTGATGTTCTCTCCACACCCAGAAAGTGCTGCCACCTCTGTTGGCACTATCACCATCACCAATGAGGCCATTCAGTCCTTGCTGGATGCTACCATCTCTTGCCATTGGTTTTGCTGCATCCTAGAAGGTACAGCAAGCTCCTGCCAGCCACTGCTGTCTTCCATGTGTCACCACTGTGGTTTCTCCCATCTCCCAAAAGACCCTGAAATCTGCTGGGAATGACAACTGAGCTCTTAAGGTAACCTATCTGCACTTTATTTCTTGGTTAAACGGGGGATGCTGTCTCCCTGTTTTTTGGCCTTCCAATGTGTGAAAGGAACCCTAAAGTAGTTAGCTTATCCCCCCAAGACTTACCCACCATTTAATTACACATGTTTGATCTTTTGGTTTTTATTTACAGCACTGTCTCGGACTGGGTCCTAGACATGAGTCCACGTGACTGGGTTAAGGATAAATTTGATTTCAGGGACCAGAATCACTCTTCTCCAACAACCTTTGGCTTGATACTGGGTTTCGCAGAAGTTGCTAACAGTTCCCCAGAACTTTTTACCTCTTTTTTTCCTATAGTAACAGATCCCCTCTCCCCCTGCCCCAGTTAGGTAGCTGGACAGACGTCATCCAACTAGAAACTGCATTTCCTGAGGATTCTTGTAATGAAATTTGACAATATGACCAAGTTTAGGTCAAAGGTTTCAAGCAGGACTGAAATACATTTTAATGGTTCTGTTGAGGACCTAGGAGCAAGATCATCTATCCTAAGGGAAGGAGGCTGCTATGACCCAGTATTTTAGTTTAAATGCAGACTGTGCTGATGTAACAAAGAGACTCAAAAATACACGATAGCATAAGATACATGCTTATGTTGGCTTGAAATGGTGACTGGATCCTAAAGAATTAGATGGGGGCTTCTCCATGTTTTTTTGCCCTTTGTGCAGGTTGGAAAAAAGAATTGGTAGTTATCCTTTGACTATGCACTACAGCATGGCAGAGCTATTCAGTGGAAGAGACCTGGATGTTTCAGTGGCCTCATGGAGCACGGCTACTTTGTTACCCTGGACTGTCCATTTCTGGGCTGTTTCTCTTTAATTCACACTATTGTATTTTTTGTTTGTTTGTTTTCTTTGTTACAGCAGCATAGCCTGTACTTTTGTTGGTCTTATACTTGGTTCTTTATTTCCTTAGGATGAGCTTTCTTCTAGGAGGCTTCTTAGGAAACATGAAAATGATCTTCTAATGGACCATTTTACTAACTCACTCAACATACCCAGGCATGTCTCTAAACAGAGCAGAGATTCAAGATGTGCTTCCTGCTCCATTTTTGGGGTAAGCTTCTTCCAATTACTATCACAAAATTTGTTGTGGCTGTTGTTCACTAAGCTTGAGAAAATTTCCTATTTATATTTGCAAATCTATTTTTCAAAAGGCTGTAAAATGTGTACCTTTAGGAATTATTTTATGTACTCTCTGACCTGTTGCTTAGGGCAGCAGTCAAGAAAAGACTTGAATTTTATGGAAATTACCAAAAGAGGACTTTGTGCAGAGGATAACTGTGGTGGCTTTAACACAGGATCTTTTGGTGCCAGCTTTTTTTGAAGCCACCAAGGCTATGAAATGTGCAAAAGAGCCTAGATGAACTAGTTCTCTGAGCTGCAGCCCTCCCAGGTGTTGTGTACACGACTGCAGGGAAGGGGAGCCTTTCCACTGTTGATATGGAGAAAGATATAATGCAATCCGCCATGTTCAGGGGATGTGTGCATGTTAATTGAGTAATTTCTAGCCCACATGTTCCGGAAAGCAGAACTTTCCATGAAACTCCCTGGGGGTGAGGCATAAAAGAGTACACATTGGGTGCAGTGTACACTGCTCAGGTGATGGATACACCAAAATGTCAGAAGTCACCACTAAAACACTTATTCTTGTAACCAAACACCACCTGTTCTCCCAAAAACCTGTTGAAATAAAATAAGAAAAAAATGAAAAAAAGACAAAACAAAATGACCATTAATATTTGAGTAGAGCTTATTCGTTGATATTTTCATTGTCAGAACGCTTTGAGGTATATACTATGAATGCCACCAACTTAAGGATGCAGAATCAGAAACACACAGGAAAGAAGTCAAATACCTTTCCCAAGTCAGAGAGAGTATATGGCCTGAAAAAGAACCACATCCAAACTTCATTTCAAATTTCCTGCTCCTACCGGTACTCAACATGATCTCATTCTTGTTGCACCCAGCTCATCTTCCTCCTTATTTCTAAAAATGATTTGAAATCAGGATGATTATTGCTGATCCTGAAAAAGAAAGCAATTGCAAATAGATGCTTTTAAGTCGTGTTACATAGCAGAATGGAAGAGTAAAACGTAGTGAGTTCACCTAAGGGAAACATGCAGCAGTTAAACAATTAATATAGCAACATAGCAAGATTTGAACCATGCCATTGAGTGAAAAAAATGAGAGTCAAGGTGAGTTCTATAGCATGATACCATATATAGAAGTTAAGTAAACAAATACAAAAAACAATGTTGGTACCAAATTCCTATTGGAGCATATCTAGATAAAACATAATAGAGGAGGTGCCTGGGGAGGGCAGCAGGAGGAGAATGGAGATGTTGACAAGACCCTGCCATGAACTAATGAGTATGGCTAAACCTCTTTGCACTTCAAATTCTGAAGGGAAAAAATGCATAACAACATTGTTTCAAGACCAGGGATGGATCAACAGAACAAGTGAGTCAGGAAGCCACTGACTTGGCCAGATAAACCTCAGAGTCCCTTTTAATGTTACCATTTTGTGTCCAGTGATTTTAATTCATTAGTTCATGCAATATTTATGTAATGCTTACCATATACATGGCAATATTCTCAGTGCCTGGGTACCTCAAAAAGCAAATCAGAATGACCCTTTGCCATTGTGGAGATTATAATCTAGTGAGAGGAGACAGACAACAAGCAGTAAACATAAAATTATGGAATATGAAGAAGGTGATAAATTCTAAAGGCAAAAAAATACAGGCAGAGGAAGATATTAGGAGTGCAGAGGAAGAGTGCCAGGGTGCAATTTATGATGGGGTGCTCGGGAGAGGACTTATTTTTAAAGGTGATATTTGAGCAAATACTTGAAAAAGTAGGACACTCTGTATGAATAATTGGGAGAAGAATATTTCAGGGAGAGGTTTCAGACATGCAAAGTCCCAAGGCAAAGAAGGATATGCCTAGCATGTTCAAGGTATATACTATGATTGCCACCAACTTAAGGACGCAGCATCAGAAACACACAGGAGTGAGTTCAAATACCTTTCCCAATTCACAGAGAAAGTACATGGCCTGAAGAAGCACCACATCTAAATTTCATTTCAAAGGAGGTCTGCGAAGGAGGTCTGGGAATTTGGGGTTTTATCTGAGTCCGATAGGAGCCATCAGAGGGTTTTGAACAGAGAGGTAACATCACATGATTTACATTTTAAAAGGATCATTCTGACTGCTGTGTGAAACATAGCCTGGCGGATATGAAAGGAGGAAGACTAGTAGGAGGCAATTGAAGTGTCCAGGTGAGAGATGGTTTAGACAAGAGTAGTAGCAGTGGAGATGTTAAGAGGTGGTTGCATTCTGAATATTGTTTTGAAGGTGCAGTAGACCACCCCTTGTCCATGAGGCTATGTTTTAAGATGCCCCAGTTGATGAGAGAAACCACAGATAGTACTGAACCCTAGGTACACTATGATTTTTCCCACTCATACATACCTATGGTAAAGTTTAATTTGTAAGTTAGGTACAGTAAGATATTAGTAATAGCAACTAATAATAAAATAGAACAACTAAGGAAAATCAGGGTTATTTGAACACGGCACTGTGAGACTGTGACAACCAATCTACTGGCAGCTACTAAGTGACTAAGGGTAGCATAGACAAGGTGGGTGTGCTGGACAAAAGGATGATTCACATCCCTGGTGGGGTAGAGTGGACTGGTGCAAGGTTTCATCACTACTACTCAGGATGCACTACTCAGGATGGTGCACAAATGGAAACTTATGAATTCTTTATTTATATAATTTTTTATTTAATATTTTTGGATCAAGGTTGACCACAGGTAACTGAAACCACAGAGAACCAAACCATAGCTAAGGGGGAACTATGGTAAACACAACATGAAGTCCCAATGGATTGGATGTGGGTGTGGGAGAAGAGAGGAGCCAGGGATGATGTTTTCAGTTGAACACCCGTAAGGAGGGAGTTGCCATGCCTGAAATGGGGGAGAAGACTGCAGGTTGCATAGATTTGTCTGGGGAGGGGATGGGGCTGGGGTGGAGCTCACAGGTTAAGCTTTGGATGTGTTAAGTTGAGACGTCTGTTACACATTCAAGTAGAGATGTCAAATAGGCAATAGATTTATGATTCTGGAATTCAAGTAAGAGGTATAAAGATAAAAAGAGTTTGAAGAAATAAAACATTTCCAAGTCTTGCACTAAGAATGCCATACATGACATATATTAAGGATTTTGTGTCTGTTAATCCTGAGGATTTTGTATCTGGAGTGTGTACAGTCATCACGAATGTCATTGTCACCACCATGACTAAACCCCTGCTGTGTTAAAGGTACTTTGGAAAGTTTTCTGAGCATTTGAGTGTATGCCTGTGTTTTGGGCCTGCTCTGATGTACAACAGAGACCTATTTAGATTGCTCTCAGCAGACTGAGTAAGTTTGGGCAGAATGGATGATGGTATGTAGCCCAGTGGCTGTCACATACTGGCATCCCAAGATAAAAAAAAAGTCATAGTAGGAAATAATTTAAAGTCAGTTCCTCAGGTGTGCGGAAATACAATTCACATTTTGCAACATTCAGTTGTATTTTTAGCTCCCAATTCACCTGAGGCCTAAAAAACAGTCTTAGTCCACTTACAGCAGATTCAGACACTTTTGGTTTAAAGTCAGTAAACTCTAGGTTTTCTCTTGTGCTTCCTTTCTGGGGCAGCCTATATGTTCTGGAGTGCATAGTCACATTGGGGTGGAGACAAGTATCTGGTGGGAATCTGTAACTGTCCATGTGCAGAGACGTGCATTGCTACATCTCTGTCTTTTTTTTTTTTTTGAGGCAGAGTCTCGCTCTGTCACCCAGGCTGGAGTGCAGTGGAGCAATTTCAGCTGACTGCAAGCTCCGCCTCCCGGGTTTGCGCCATTCTCCTGCCTCAGCCTCCTGAGTAGCTGGGACTACAGGTGCCTGCCCCTACGCCTGGCTAATTTTTTGTATTTTTAGTAGAGACAGCGTTTCACCACATTAGCCAGGATGGTCTCGATCTCCTGACCTCGTGATCCACCCTCCACAGCCTCCCAAAGTGCTGGGATTACAGGCGTGAACCGCTGCGCCCGGCCGCTACATCTCCTTGATTGTCATCATAGTTTCTCACAGGCCTCCGCTGGGATCTCTGCATCCACATCTGGTCTTCTGTCCACAAGCTTTTCTACTGTGGGATTTTCTTGTGACTCCTTCAGGTGCACTGGTTCTTTCTCTTTCCCCGACTCCCTCCATCCCTCTCTTCCTCCCGCTATTGGTTCCTCAACTCTTACCTCTTGGCTTAATCGGAAGTGATGAGGGGGAGTAGATAGAGGAAAGCTTGACTGCTCTTTCAGCAACTCTGGGGGCCCAGGAAACATGCGGTGGGCTGTCCCTTTCTTCTCCAACATTTTTTGTGGCCTGCTTGCTCTGTGTCTGCTGTTTGACACCTTGAAAGTATAAGAAGCCACTGTGGGTGATGCCCAACTCCTCCCTCCCTGCTTTATAGAAAGCAGACCATGGTTTCTATCATCTCCTCTTGGTCTTCAGTTTAACAGGGATATCATGCATTTCCCAGCAATGTCAATCCCCAGGACATAGTCCAAAATTAGTAGGCAATAGGGCCCATTCTCAGAAACTCAAACTAGGATCTTTCTTGTTTCCTTTCCTATTGTTTTTCGACTTGTCAGCTCAGAGATTGTTTTTCATTTCCCTCTATATGGTAGGAAATGGGCTAGACAATTATTTTTCTAAGCCTATAATGCCAGAACTGAAGCGTCTTTTGTTTCTTCTCTCTTTCTTGCTGTGGCTACACTTCCTGGGTAGGGTAGAAACCCGTGGTGTAAATCAAATGGATAAGGTGGAGAAGGGCAATACAAAGAGGAGAAAAGCAAAGACATTTTGGAGACAAATTTATGGATCTTCCCAACATCATTCAGCCACAGAATCTCTGGAGATCTGTGCTCAAATTTCAGCTTCACTGTTTCACCTCCAGGCTCCAGCTCAACCCTGCTCCAGATGTGGGCTTCTGATGTAAGAAAAGCAAAGTACAAGATGCATCAGACAGTGCACTCATCTGCAGGTTATCACCAGCCCCCAGGAAACCCAGGCAGGGCACCTCCTTCAAAATTTTAGTTTTCCTATTTATCAGACAGGCACGTGCATCTCAAGCATACACACATATGTTGGGGAGCATATGAGATGATGAGACTGTGGGGAAGGAGTTGGTGATCAGAGATAACTAAAAGAGCTCTGAACTCTTAATCAAAGGCTCTGAGGCCAAAAACCGGCTATGTGACTTTTTTCCACTCATTGACCCTCCTGTTCCTCAGTACCCTTTTCTGAACTATGAAGGGGGATAGTAGACTCACTTATCCACTTACTGGTTCAGTCATAAATTCAACATTTACTGGGCATCCCCTGTATTCTATGCATTGTGCTAAGTGCTCTGTCACTATTGCAATGACTGCAGTTTCTTATAGTATCACCTCTGACAACTGCAATGACAACCACCATGAACTGGGCTCCTACGGGATGCCAGGCACTGTGCTGAGTGCATCATCTATGTTATTGCATCCAATCCTTGGGAAGAGATTACTTCCATCTCTATTATGCTGTTGAGATAGAGAAAGTTTATGAGATTAAGGGACATAGTCAAGGTTTTCCAACTAGGAATAAGCATCAGTCAGGATTTGGACTCCAGCCTTTCTGTTCCTGAAACAAATGAATAAAAAAGATTCACTATCACAACATCATGTCCTTTGCAGCAGCATGGATGGAGCTGGAGGCACTTGTTCTAAACAAATTAACACAGGAACAGAAAACCAAGTACTGCATGTTCTCACTTATAAGTGGGCACTGAACATTGAGTTCTCATGGACCCAAAGAAGGAAACCAAAGACACCAGGGCCTACTTGAGGGTGGAAAGTGGGAGGAGGGTGAGGATCAAAAAACTACCTATTGAGTACTATGCTTACTCCTTGGGTGGTGAAATAATGTGTACACCAAGCCCTTGCATCATGCAATTTATCTATATAACAAACCTGCACATGTACTCCTGAGCCTAAAATAAAAGTTAAAAAAGTCTCTATCTTCCAATGTCTCATATTCTTGTTTCTTCTGATTTAAACATGCTATGATTCTACATGGATTTGAATGCATTATATGCACGTCCAAACGCACACACAGTATATTTCATGAAGTCATTTGTCGCTGCTATTTCAGAAATGAGTAAAATACTTAGGACAGTGGACACACAGGTGTGTCCTGTAAGTAAGGATGACTCTGTGAGGTCTTTGATCCATTATCTTACTTTCTGTAGTGCTCACAACCCCATTTCAGGGCTGGATTCCCATAGATGGGCAAATATTTGGTCTAGCCTTTGTTGCAACTGCACAGCTACCTATAGAGAAGGCAGAGTTGCCCTCTCTTTTCTCCTCCCACAATTGAGTGTCTCTTTCCTGAGCTCATCTGGGGCACAGTAGGAATGCTGCCAGAAATGCTACCCAACTGCACCTTTGGGTGCTAAGAGTAGTTTCCCATGTATGATGGAAACTGGAGATAGGGCATTGACTGCTCTGGACTGGGTGGTAAGAAACAGGGCTCCTCCAATCTTCCTATTTGGTGAATTAATCCTTTTTGTTCAAAAGATGCCTCAGACAAACAGGAGCTGTCATTTTGGAACACAGGGATTCAGGAAACACTTGGGAAAGTACTTGCCAGAAATTGCTCTTGAGTGACTTTATCTCAAAGAATTGCTGAGGCTGAGCTGTTATCAAATTAAATGGCAGACCTCAACATATCCACGCTCCCAATAAACCACATTTATTACCTTACAAAAGTGACATTTTCTTTGACAGTGAAGTAGCATAGTTGTAAAGAAATAATTTTCCCTAACATTGTTAGTCACTGGCATGCAAAGTCATTCTCTGGCATCAAACTCAAATGATGTCTTCAATGATGAGTATCATCATAAAAAGATGGACTGGGCTCTGATATTATGGAGGAGGTTGAAGCAAGAGGAGGGAGGAGAAAAGGCATTTTCTGCAATCCTTCTATTATAGGAACTGAGATGAGAATCTGAATGGAAGGCCACACTGTACAGAGACTTACTCCAAGCATCCATCCCCATTCTATGCAGTTGAAATGAATAGCAGGGAAGGAATGAAATCTAGATTACCTTTACTAAGGGGAATTGGAATGGGAAAAGTATTTACAACAAGTATTAGGTTGATTGCAAAAGTAATTGCGCTTTTTACCATTGAAAGTAATGGCAAAAACCGCAGTTACTTTTGCACCAACCTAATACAAATTTAGCTGCACAGACAATGCACTTTTCTATTATCCTGTCCTCTCCCAGAAGAAGCACAACGGTAAGAAAGTCTGTACTACTTAACATTTGTGTAGCAGTTGAAATGTACAGTGTCCTTTCGTGAATTGACCTATTTATGTCTCCCAATAGCGCTGTGAGTTAGAAATTATCATTCACGTCTTATAGAGAAGGAAACTGAAGCTCAGAGAAGGGAGTTAAATCCAATATTTTATAAAATCGGGGCTTGTGGAATCTAAAGTTTGGAAGGCACCTTAGAAGTGATCTAGTTGAAACTCTAGTCCAAATCAGTCTAATTTAGCTCAGTTCCACTGGATTCAATAAACATTCATTTAGTACCTGGTTGTGCCTAACACTGTGTCAGACCCTGATATAAAAATAGGAATTGGTTCTGGTTTCTGTCCTGGAAGAGCATACTGGCAAGGGGGACAGCCTGGTAAACCACTTACTCTCACGCTGTGAAGTAGATGATACCTGAAAGAGGTATGTGTGGTACAATCTGGGCAGGAGCCATTATTCACCTGGAAGGGCAGGTGCTGGGGAGAAGTAGTCTAGAGAGGTCCCAGGAGCTGAGCTCCTAAGGAGGAGGACCCTTTCTGTGGGACTGGGAAGGAAGGGCCGCTGGTCAGCAGGGCAGGACTGTGCAGGCAGAGGGAGCGGCATGGGCCCAGGACAAGGGATGCTCAGAGGAGCCTGGCAGTCTGTAGGGCTAGCGTGTGGCTTTGTGGGAGAAGGAGTGGTGAGGAAGCTGGAAAGGGAAATCAAGATGGGAATCTGAAGGATGTTGAGGACCACGTTATGTAATTCAGGTTCTCTCCTCTAGGAAATAGGGACCCATCAAAGACTTTTAAGCACAAGAGTACAGAAATAGTGATAATAATGATCCCAGGTAACATTTATTGAGCACTTACCACAGGCCAGACACTTTGCTAGATGCTTTACATGCAGTGGCACATTTAATCTTCTCAAAAACACTTTGAGGAAAGAACTGCTATGATCTCTGTCTTACAAATGTGGAAACCAGGGGTTAGGGAGCTGAAGTAGCCTGTTGTGGCAGAGTCAGGCTCTCCAGCTGTGGCAGGCTTAGATGGTTGTGTTTATCAGAACGATCACTAAAAGCACTGTGAAAGGTCAGCTTCAATGGAGAAGGGGTTTATCCTGGCCCCAAATGTATGACTCAGGACTCATCGGGAGGCCCTCCGTTTCTGAACTGGGGAAGCAAACGCTCCTGTCCTTCCACGCTTGCTCCCTTCCCCAGGAAGCTCAGGAGAGGAATATGGCCCTAGTTACCCAAGCCATTTAGCTACTGCCTTCCACCTGTCCCGACCATGTTTACCCCCTCTCCCTCCCACATTTGCACTCTTCATGAGTGACAGCTCTGAAACCCACCACTGTTGGTTCAACGGACTTTAGGGAAATCAAGGCTATTCAACCTAGAAAGTGGACAACAAGCATGGTAGGGGTTACCTGTGGTCCAAGATAGGTTTGGAAAGGCAGGATGAGCAGAGAACAACATACCATTAGCACCTTGTAGAGTTGGCCCCAGAAATATTCTGATTCCATGTCAATTAAATGTGGGTAATCGTGAATATATGGGTTAAAGATATGAAAATGGCTGGACTGTAAATCAGTTTATTTAAATGCATTTTTGAGAGCAGAATATAGGCATATCATTAGCTTGTAAATGTGTCTAATAAGCTTGTCTTCACTAATATGCTAAAAAGGGTCTAATTAACTCTTTTTTCCTCCAGTTAGACAGTCGTGTGAGAATCCCTGATCACAATTCCACACTATCTTTTTAGCATCAGCAAAGCAGCACTAAAACAGTCCCTGTGACATCTATAAAAATGCTAGTTTATAATTAGGACGATCTTGGCTTGAACAATAATGTTGCAATTTGCAGTGATGGCTTCTGTTTCCCTTTCATTTTAATGTATTAGTCTACAATGCTCTGGAGATTTCTGGACAGACTAGCTTGTTTCCATTTCCAAAATTGCTAGCATTATATGCTTTAAGGAAGAAGCAGCTGCAATTTGGTGGGAGTTTTTGGGGGGGGAGTGGGAGGAATGTAAAGGCAAAAGAAATACTAATGAGAAAAGCCAAGTACAACATCACCCATTTATTTCATAACCCATCATCTGATATGAGAGCCATGTTGTGGAGCCATAGGATCCCAAACAACAGAACCCTTGTGTTTCCCAGTGTTCTCCAGTACAGGGGTGGTTAGCCTCTTTCCATCAGGCTCCCAGAGGCCTGCACAAATCTGCCATGGATTCCACCAAGGAAGTTCAAGAAGGTGGACCTTTTTGCTCTTTCAAGCCTATAATTCTTTGTAGAGTCAATTTAGATATTGAGACAAAATGCCCACATCACTATCAGAACCACATCAGTAAGCCTGCCATGTCTCTTTTGTCATGCCTGGAACACATTTGTCCTTGTTGCTTAAAGCTAGAGTTCTTAACACGGGGAAAGAACAGTCCATGGATAGGTTTCAGGAAATGTGTGGATATCCTGAAATAGAATGTAATGCTAAGTGAACATCAGAATTCTCTGCAGAAGATTTTACCCACATCAAAATGCGTGTTATACCATTGAAGAAACTGACTGAGGAGACCTTAGGTGGGATTTGGGAATGTGTATTTTTTTAAAAGAACCTCCCTGGTAATTTTGATAATATATCTTTAACTGGGGAGAATGTTCATGACTTTTATCAGAACTTCAAAAAAATCTGTGACCCCAAGAAATTTAAGAACCCCTTGTATGAAGTTTGGCATGCTAGGTGCTTTTTAATCTGACCTCATCTTTCTTTTTCAACACTGTTCTCCTATTGGGGGATTGAGGGACCTAATAAATAGCACCATTCTTTCCTAGCTGACAATTAAGAAACAAATGAGTAAGGTAGAAAGGAGATGAACATATTACCTTATTTTCTAAGTGGCTAATTGCAATGGACTGAACATTTTCAACAAATACATATGTTGAAATCCTAACTCCCAATGTGATAGTATTAGTAGGTAAGGTCTTTGGGAGGTAATCAGGTCATAAGGGTGGAGATTTTACAAATGAAATTGATGCCTTTATGAAAGGGACCATAGAGAGCTCATTCTCCCTCTTTCTGCCATGTGAGGATTCAAGAAGTCAGCAGCATGCAACCTGGTAGAGAGTCCTCAGTAGAACTAACCATCCTGAAATCCTGATCTCAGATTTCCAGCCTGCAGAACTGTGAGAAATAAAGATCTGTTGTTTACAAGCCATTCAGTCTATGTTATTTTGTTATAGCAGCCTGAACTAAGACATTAATATTGAAGAAAGTGGCATATAACTTCAGGCTAGTGGGGTAATTAATACTGAAACCACAAGTTTCTACCCACCTGGCCTCAGGTAGTGCTGGATGTAGGAGCAGAACCTGCTCCTGAAAGCTATGACATAGGTGAGCAGGGCAGCTCCTGTGTTGTCCCCAAGCAGCTGACTCCAAAGAGGAGGAAGGGCAGGTGCTGGAAAGCACAGGCTAAACTTCTTCCCTAAACTGCACTGGGGTAGAATGAATGAAGGGATAAAGAGAGGCCAGGACTGTTACTCTAACGGAACTCTGTCTACATGGAGGCAAGCATCAGGAACAGTGATTACTCCTTGACTAAAATTTTCCATTATTTCTTAATAGGTCATGTGTTTCCCTGCCTTTGTATCCTGTTTAACATCTATCCTGTCTGAAATGCCCTTTCAGTGCTCATTTCAGCAGCATGTATACTAAAATTGGAACGATACAGAGAAGATTAGCATGGCCCCTGTTCAAGGATGAAATGTCCTCTCAATCATCATCATTTATCTGAATTTCATGTATCCTTGAAAACCAGGTGGAGTTTGACTTCCTCAGTTGAGTCTTCTCTGACTGTTGCTGTGGGTAAACTTTCCCTGTACCAACAGCAGTCTGCTCGGAGTCCCCACAGCAGTTCTCCAAAGCCTGATGACACCGACACTACCTGCAGGAGAGTTTACCCACACCAAAATCTTGGCCTCACTCTTGGAGAATCTGATCAGATCTTGAGCGGGGTTTAAGAATCTGTATTTTTAAAACATCTCCCAGGATAGTTCTAATAATCTGCCTCATCCAGAAACCACTGTCCAGTCATTATTTGCACAACCCTTTTGACACTCACAGCCCTGGCTGCAAGAGGGGAGAAATGCATCTCACAAAGTAAAAGGGTTACAAAAAGGTGCATAGGATATAGAGCACAGGGGAGCTTAGTTAGGATGGGCATCATGGAAAAGAGGCTTAAACATGGGTGAGGAGACAGTGGTGCCAATTGTGGGGAAGTAGTGGGGATAACCTCCAGCAATTTCTCTGCAGCCAAAAGTGACCTCAGATGTCAAGAGGGCATAAGAGTTATATGACCATTATCTGTAAAGGAGTATGATCATAATACCTTTGTAGAGTTGTTGGGTGAATTAAGTAAACAAAGTATACAAAGTCTATAATGCACCTAGCATAGTTCCCAAAATATGGAAGATGCAGCAGTCCCTCTTTGTTCATGGTTTCACTTTTTGTGGTTTCAGTTACCTGTGGTCAACTGCAGCCTAAAAATATTAAATAAATAAATTCCAGAAACAAACTATTTGTAAGTTTAAAATTGCATGCTGTCCTCAGTACCATGATGAAATATTGCTCCATGCCACCTGGGACATGAGTGATCCTTTTTTCCAGTGTATATATGCTCTGTGTGATACCTGCCCATCATGATATAGGAATAAACAGTGTATATAGGATTAGTACAATCTGTAGCTTTAAGCATCCACTAGGGGTCTTTGAACTTATTCTTTGCCGATATTGGGGGACTACTGTACAGTGGATACAACTTGGAATGTCATTGTAACCCAGATTTAATTTTGTGCCTATAACACTTGCCTGTGGAAAGAAAATGGGACAAGTAATAACAAAATCACACATGGACAGAAGAAACACTGATATTCTCATTTTGTTCATATATTGATTTTTGCTGACTTCCATTAGTTCATTGTGCTTTCTTTTAGCTTTTTGAGCATATTTAAAACAGCTGTTTTAAAGTCTTTTTCTATAAGTCAGATGTCTGTGATTCTTCAGAGATGATTTCTGCCAATTTATTTTCTTCCTTTGAACAAGCTATGTTTTCCTGTTTCTCTGTATGCCTTGTAATGTTGTTGAAAATTGGTTATTTGGAAAAACAGCTCTGTGGATCTATGGTCTGTAGTCTCTTGCAGCTTTCATGAGCAGCCCTGCCACTTCTCACTTAAGTCTCAAGCAGGGTGAGACAGAGAACCATCCTTCATGGAGCTCCCAGATACGTTGGAACATTGCAATTCAGGTCTTCTCTGCTCTTCTGATTCAAAGAAGGGAATGGGGAACTGGGTTGCCCCTCCTCCAGGCCCAGTGTACCATGCTAGGGAGGGTGTAGGAGAAGGGCAAGTGAATCACCATGAATTTGCCTGATATTTTGAAGTAGCTTTTCCTTGATTAAATGTTTGCTTGGTTGCTGTAGACTTTTGACTGTGTTCAGAGCTCCTGTAAGGTTATTTTAGCCAGTTTCTGTTTGTTTTTGATATTTCCCTGAGGAAATGAGGGATGGACTATCCTAGTCCCCCCTTTTTATATCAGTCCTTCTTGGTCATTCCTTTTAGTTATCTATCTTTCAGGATGGCACTACTGCTTTTTCTTTTAAAAAATTGGGATTACAGACATAATATTTTAGAGAATAATACAATTATTGAATTGATGGAATAAGAATGGACTTCAGAAACCATTTTGCCCAAATCTTTTTTTCTTTTTCTTTGGTGAGGAAGTGAAGGCTTCCTTCTGAAAAGGGAAAGAGACTTTTCTGAAGTCACACAATCGTGAGTGGCAGATGGGAGCCTCAAACCAAGATTTTCTAACTGAATGTCCAGTGGGATCAGCGTAAGAAATACATGTGACCCCGGAGAGTGTCCAGTAGGCAGGATTTAGCGATGCAGCCAGGATTTAATGATGTTAGCACTGCTCTCATCCTGCGTGGCTTGTGCCCTACCCCATCCTGCACACCCTTTTCCTCTTCTGGGACAGTAGCGATCATTTCCAGTTCTTCATGTCAATTAAAGCAGTGCTGACATGGCTGCTCAGACAGGAAGTGCTGCAGCTGTGTTTCTCTTCTCTTCTTACAGGTATTGCCTTTGGAAGTTCCCCAGCAACTGTCTGAGAGTGCTGCTGATATTAGGGAAGACAGAGTGGAGAGTGATCCTGCACCATTATCTCAGGACATGCAGACTTTCATTAGGTGACTGTTGTAGCTAATGGGGCCAAAGACTTTAAAGCTTCATAGAACCTGAGATAGAGATTGGACAGGTCCTTTTAGAAAGCTGTTCAGGTGACCTAAAAAGTTGATTTAAGAACATTTTTCACTGACGTTATTTTCCCCCAAAATTATATGTTCTATATCTTGCTTTTGCACTTACTCTATTATCAATAGTAGTATTAGTGAAAGTGGTGGCAGTAGTAGCAATAGCAGTAATGCTTCTTGGCTATGCAGTAGATGTTGTGAGGATCAGTAGTCCTGGGGAATCTTACAAAACTAAGGACCTGTTCTTCCAAAAAGTATAGATACAAATAAACATACAATTATGAGACTGCAAGAATTTTACAAGCCTCCTAAAATCTAGACCTCAGATTGAGACACCCCCGTGGACAGATGATACCGTTAGCTTATTTGCCATGCTGTTGTGGATAAGCCAGTTTGTCTGGTTTCTATTTTCACACATGTTAAAATGGGAATAGACAGTGTATTCATAGTTGGAAAGAACAAGGTTAACAGCAGAGGACTAGGCCTGGTGTAGCATCAGCCTGGAGTGAGCAGGTATAGGACACAGGAAAAAAGGAGAAACAGAACCTGAATATGAGGGGATCCTGCAAGAAGGCAGGTGACAGGCAACAGGCTGGCATGAGAGAGGCCCACCCTCAGGAATCAGCAGAGGATGGGGAGATTAGCAGATTCCAGTAGGCAGGGTATTTGAGAAGTAGACGATTTTTTAGTTTCTAGCTGAAAGACCAGTAGTCAGCACTAGGTAGATTTGAATACCTGGCAGTTAGTCAATGAGTAGCAGGAAGTGAATCCCCAGGCTGGGAATCAGGGACAGAACTGCCATCCCTGGGGAGGTAACCCAGGGTAACAGTGCAAGAGGAAGTGAAATGTAGCCAAGGCCTGGGAGCAATAGGCACCAAGAACCATCTAGCCACAAGAAATGGAACTCATATTGGGGCTGAGACATGGGACAAAGCAGGCCACCCATAGAAACCAGACAGACGAAAGACAGGCACCAGTGGTTTACAAAAGGATACAATTAGTCAGTATAGATATTAAAATGTCAGACCTCAATATTAATCAAGTAACCACAAATTAAAACAAGATACCATATTTTGCTTGTTAAACTAGTAGCAATTTTTTAAGCTAAAAGACCATTCATGTTAGTTACGGTAAGTTAGTTAGTAAGAAATGGGTACACACTCAATGCTGAGCACTTTGATGAGTGCAATTTTTCCTAATTTGGAAAAAAAGCCAAAAACTTGCACAGATTTTGGCTCAATGTTTTCACTCTGAGAAATTTATACAGACAAACGTTTAAGAATGTGTACATACATTTAGCTACAAGAATGCTAATTGCAGAGAAATCAGATGTCCAACAACAAGCAACAGGTTAATGAATTATACAATATCCATATATTGGCAGATAATAAGTATAGCTGATGATGTATAATTATACTTATTGGCATGGAAAGAAAAGAATCTGGTTACAAATGGGTACATTTTGTATGTTCCTGACACATAGTATACTCTTAATAAAAATGTGATTTATTGATATAGGAAGAAGAACATAGGCCAAAATGTCAATAATTATTACTTCTGGTTAGTGGATAATGGAAATTTTTTTCTTGTCTTTTCTTTTACCTATTTTCTTACTTTTCCACCAATGAGCAAGCATTATTCATATAACACAGAAAAAGTAAAAGTTACTTTTTAAAAGTACAGATTATTAACTGAATGCCACCTTTACCAGCAGTCTAGGGAATATTAACTAGCATGCCCTGATCTGCAAGTCAGGCTTAGATGGCCTCCCCAAAGCCTAGGCTGCAAGACCACTAGGCCGGGAGGCAGGCATCGTGGGTCTGTGCTCCTCCCATCCTGCTCCCCTCTCCAGGCTCCACTACTCTATAAAAAGCTAAGTCACTGTCAGACCAGTAGTCAGATCCCAAACGCCAGGCCTCATTTAGAGGAACCTTTCTCAAGCATCTTATATTTGCTAATTACATAAATACCAAATACTGAAAGCTCCACAAGGACAGAGTAGGTCTGTCTTGTCTGCTGTATTATCTTCAGTGCCTATAGCACAGTGTTTGGCACATAATAGAAGCTTGATAAAAAGTAGAGTAACTGATATAGTATAAATGTTTTTAAATAAGGTGAAGAAAGAGGAAAGGAAATAAAACTAGATTCCATGAGTGAGTACCCTATATATGCCAGGCACTATTTCAGGAATTTTTCATGACATGAGAGTTAGTATAGACCAGTGGTCAAAGATGCAAGCTCTGATACTCAGGATGCCTCGGGTTGAATCTTGGTTCTACTGACTACCTCGGTGACTCTGAGAAAGCTGCTTAACTCTCTAAGCCTACATTTTCTCATAAGTAAAATGGAAACGTCGTGCCCAGACTCCAAGACATGGCCTCCAATAAGCCATGCCTCCTGGTATCACTGCCCTGGTACAGTTCCCGCCCACCTTCCCACTCTGCCTGTGACCCAGTTGAATAAACAGAAGGAAACCAAATGTGATCTTCTGGGAATTCAGAACCTAGGCATTAAAAGGCTTGATAGACACTGCTTTTGTGCTTTTGGGGACCCTTAGCTGCCTTGTAAGAAGTCTATCCTGGAGACAACATGTGAAAAGGCCACGAGGAGAAGTAAAGCCATGAGACCATGTGGAGAGAGGGACCCAGTCTTTCTAACATTTCCACTGAGCCCGCGTGACTTCAGTCCTAACTGCATCTGATTGCACCACATAAGAGACCCCAAGAAAGGCCAGCAGAAGAACCCCAGCTGAGCCCCATCAAATCACAGAACTAGATGAGATCAAAAAATTGTTATTTTAAGTCATCAAATTTTGGAGTGGATTATAACACAAGAACAATAGCTTTTACTTTGCAGATAAAATACAATCATGCACATAAACCACCTGCATCCATTAATTATTTGGTCTTTGCAAACAATTCTGCAAAGTGGGTATCGACTTTTCCATTTTCACGATGAGGAGTCTGAAATGGAAGGGAGAAGTAGAGCATGGGCATGGTGGCTCCTACTTGGAACCCAAGCACTTTTTGTTTCAGCTATGCAGGATGCTAAGGCAGGAGGATGACCTAAGCCTGGGAGGTCCAGGCTTCAGTGAGCAATGCTTGCACCACTGCACTCCAGCCTGAGCGAGACTGTATCTCAAAAAAAAAAAAAAAAAAAAGTGCTGGGGGAGGGTTAGAGACAGTATTATTCAAGGGACCAAGTAAATCTCACTCTGAAAACATTTTTCCTTACTTCATAGCCATCTCTCTAGAAAAAGAGAAGTAGCAACTTTGCCGCAAAGTCTTAGGAACCCAAGTCTATTTTTCCACATCAAATCATTTTAGTAATAAATAACAAGAGGAATGAAGGCTATGTGAACTGAAGAGTGTGCTCTCAAGATGGAGCTGGTTGCTGTGGAGATGGCTGTGATATCTCAAGCTGATGATGATTTCAGCTGGGGAAATGAGCCGCAGGAGTGGATGCACCAGGAAGCACCGACGCTCTTTCTCCTAATGCAATATAATGAGGGAAGTTAAACTACAAATGAATGAAAATAGGGATGGAGTATTTTCTAAAGATAATGCTTCCCGGCATCTCCACAGCGCTCTAAAGAACACCATCAGCTGGCAGAATGAGAACAGCAGTAAGTGCCATTCAGTGTTAATTACATTTAAATGTAAATCTAAAGGCATCGGGCACAGACAAGTCATTTTTAATAACATTTCATCCTGGGCTATTAAAATTTTTATTTATCATCATCTAATTGATTTGTGTCCATTTCAATTATTTGTTTTCTTTATGCTCATCACTTCCCTGGGCCAGTGGGAACAGGCAGCCAGAAACTTTCATGTCCTCCCTCCACTGCGTTCATTCTCATCAACACCTGCCATCCCAAATATCTGATCATGTACCCTTTCAAAGTAGTTCACCTCCTGCCCACTCCCTGACCAGAGCAACTAGCTTTGTGTGATACTAAGCAATCCCTCAGCCCTTCTCAACCCAACTCAAAAATCATCCTAGGAAGGCTATCTGAAGGAACTCTTTTAGTATATTTCACCTAACTGGTGAACATGTCTATTTTGTCTTATTAGGTATCTACAAGCTCTTTAGGCAAAGGTGTGCTTACTGCCTTTTATCTCAGCTATTTCTCATAATATACCCATGTCCACAACACACATATCCTACAGCACTGCTGTCAACTCAGTGCTAGCTCCTCTCATCAAAAGTTGCCTATCATGTATCCCATTCTTTCAAGTCTCCTACAAGGGGACAAGGGTGATAATGGATTAATTAATTAATTAATTAATAAAATAAAACACTGCTAATGTGTTAGTTTTCTCATTCATGACCCTGGCCAGATAACAATATACTGTAAATTAAATAAAAATGCACATATCGGCCAAGGTGGGTGGATCACCTGAAGTCAGGAGTTTGAGACCAGCCTGGCCAATGTGGCAAAAGCCTGTCTGTACTAAAAATACAAAAATTAGCCAGACGTGGTGGCAGGTGCCTGTAATCCCAGCTACTCAGGAGGCTGAGGCAGGAGTATCGCTTCAACCTGGAGGCTGAGGCAGGAGAATCACTTAAACCTGGTGGGGGGCGAAGGTTGCAGTAAGCCGAGATCACACCACTTCACTCCAGCCTGGGCGAAGAAGTGAAACTCAGTCAAAAAAAAAAAATAAAAGTGTATATCTCCTTAAGACAAAAACTGAGTTAATGGAGAAAGTAAGGAACAATATATCCAACTAGAAGGGTAGATAATTTGAAAGAGGGACAGTTTTCTGGACCCTTAAATCATATTAGGAAATCAGTTGCCTATTTTGCCCAGGCCTTTGAATACCAGGTTTGAAATAACTTTGTTTCGTAGATCTGATGGTGGTGAATGTTGTAATTGGGTTCTCTAGGACTCCCAATCCACCGTCCATATATGAAAAGCGGATGGGAGATGTTATTCAGTTGACATGGGGCTTCGGGACAAGTACAGGGTGGAGGCAGCAGCAGAGGCAGAAGGGAGGAAAGTTTTCCTCCCATATTCGAGTGCGCTTGCATTTTCCCCCTCACACTCCCCCAGACCATCCTTCACTCGCACACAACGTGCTCATGCCTTTGAATGCCTCCATCTCTATGCATGCTGCTTTTTCCACAGCAGTATGAATCAGAACAGACATGGCTTCCAAAGAGCCAAAGGGAATGGCATTCGCCCATCACTGCAGGGACAGGCACTGGAGGCTCCAGCAGTTGACAATATGTTTGTAACAGATCACTGGGCAATTTTCCAGTCTGATACTTCCGCTCTGCCTGTGTCCTCCAAAGCACAAGGTATCAGGAAAGTTGGCAGTCTAGTGTGATGAAGGCTTTGAAACACAACCCCCATTACACATCACACGCTGGAAGGCATCCAAGCTGCAGTACCCCGTTGAATTCATTTGCAAGTCTCTGAGTCCCAGGTTAATTGTATCAAACAATGGCCCTGACCCATCAGTACAAAAAGACAACTGGCAGGCTCGGAAGCGTCTGTTCATTTAACTCACCCCTCTAAGTGTCAAGGTACTTACACAGGCATGTGCGCAGGTGGTGAGCACAGGAATACATATGGCTGATGCATATTAACACATATGTGTACCTTTATAGATAGCTACCTGCACATGTACACATATATTCACACACACACACGCACACACACGCACACATGAACCAAACTAGATAAATCATCCATCAGACTGGCTCTTAAGTCAAGCCGACTGGACTTGGCCTTAGTGTGCTCCCAGAGCCAGAGCGCAGCTCTGCAATGCTCTGAGAAGGAAACACATTCTAGCCACTGATAGTTACCTGAGCCTAAATTCCATTCCCAAGTACAGCCTCGCCACTTAGCTTTGAAAGTCAGCAAGTTCATGTCCCAGCCATGAAACAAAGGTTTTTCACAGCTGCCTAACGGGGCACATGCCTGACCTGTCCGTGAGGCTGTGGCCCCTCCTACCCCACTTCAGGGAGAAGCCAGAGGTCCCACCCTATCTCCCTCTGCTCTGCAGCTCTGCTTCCTGTCCCTTAGCTCTCCCATCCCCTGACTCTCATTGGTTACTTGGCTAATGAGCATCTGTCCACTCTTGCATCCCCTCCTGTTATTCCAGGTATAGGTCCAGCTGGCAAAGCTGCCATACACGAACTTGGTGAGGCTGCCAAATGCCTATTCACACACACCTGAAGGCTTCTGGCTGTGCCACCAGCACACATACACTGTGCTACACATAAACTAGTGTAGCAGGAGAGCAAGGAGCTTAAGAACAAGGACATGAGGGAGAAACTGATGTGGATTTGAATTGCCACTATTTAGCTATGTGTCCTTAGACGTGCTCTCTCTGACCTTCAGTTTCCTCAGCTATAAAATGTGGATGAATAAAACCTACCTTCAGCTTCCTCAACTTCCTCAATAACCCTTATAAGGTTATTGTGAGGCTTAAGTATGACATGAGCTTAGCCCTGTTCCAGGTATTAAGGGGTCAATAAGTGTTAAACATCACCACTAACATCTCCATCATCGTTGTTCTCATCATCACTTCATGCTCTTCAGCAGGAGAAAGTACTGTGTCCTCATCATGACCCTTGTTGGCGCCTACCACTTGTTCATTTTTGTCCTGCAGCCTCAGCTCTCCCAAGTAGGGACACAAAAGTTAACAACATTTTTTGCAAAGTTTTCTTTCTTTCTTTCTTTCTTTCTTTCTTTTTCTTTCTTTCTTCCTTTCTTTCTTTCTTTCTCTTTCTTTCTTTCTTTCCTTCCTTCCTTCTTTCCTTCCTTCCTTCCTTCCTTCCTTCCTTCCTTCATTTTTCTTTCTTTCTTATTTTCTTTTTGCTTTGCTTTGTTGGTTTAGGGGAAAATGAAAATTTAGTAAGAAGCAGCTACACCCCGGGTACTTTATATAGAGTTAAAAGCTTGGAAATGTCCCCACAAAGCTTAGATTGCCTCTGCATGTGTAACTTCGCGAGAAAGGGTTGTCTGGGTGAGAGGATGGTGCATTCATCTCTGAGGGGAGAAGGAGTTCAACTCTCGTGTATGTTGGAAGTGGTGGGAGCAGCAAAGTTCATTGCAAAGAAGGAGGACCCAGCCCCAAGCCTGGTCAGGAAGGTGGAAGGTAGAGTTGTAAGGACCCCAGCATCGCCGTCAGAAAGTTAATTGTGTGTCAGCATGCAGCCTGTCTAGGGGCCCCAGGACACATGTTAACCCACAGAGGGGGATCTGGCTCCCGGAGAGAAGAAGGATGAGATGGGGGAAAACAATTTCCCTTCTTAGAAGATGAATTTATCTCTTCAGACGCAGTGTCTGACACAGAGAATGCTGCCCAAGAGAATAATAATATTGGATTTATTGTGCAATTATGATGTGCCAAGCGGTTTTCTAAATACTTGCATTAACTTAATCCTCACAATGGTTCTGTGAGACAAAGACTTATTATTACCATTCTATAGATGAGGAAACTAAATACAGTGAAGTTATTTCTAGCACAAAGTCCCATAACTAGCAAACGGCAGAGCTAGGATTTGAGCCCTGGAGTCTGGCTCAGGGGCCTTCACTAAAAACTGTCATGGAACCAGGTGCGGTGGCTCACACCTGTATTCCCAGCACTTTGGGAGGCCAAGGCAGGAGGATCACAAGGTCAGGAGTTCGAGACCAGCCTGACCAACACGGTGAAACCCCGTCTCTACCAAAAATACAAAAATTAGCCAGGTGTGGTGGCGCAGTCCTGTAATCCCAGCTACTCGGGAGGCTGAGGCAGGAGAATTGCTTGAACCCAGGAGGCACAGGTTGCAGTGAGCTGAGATCATGCCACTGCACTTCAGCCTGGGCAACAGAGTGAGACTCCATCTCACGGGGGGAAAACAAAACAAAACAACAACAAAAAAACACGCCCCATCATGGAAGCAAGCTGCTGCAGAAAAATAGCTAGGGATACTCAACCGTAGGCCCAGGCAACAGCAGTTGGTGTGGGGCTGACTTTCTGGGCAGAAGCAATAGCACCTTCTCAACCGTAGTGACCAAGTGACCACATGCAGCATGGATAACTGAAGCAGTTTGTGGAATCTAAGAGAACATTTTCCCTCACCCTCACCTAGAAGGGCAGACCTGAATTGCCATTAGCCTGACATTGGCAACCAGCTGAGGGTGAGAGGAGGAAGGCATCCTGAATAGGAAGTAACAGGGCAATCTGATTATGCCTTGGATGTGCCCCCAGGCAGGTTTGATCTAGCACAGGGATCCTAAACTATTGCCTGTCTGCAGTTAATTCTGGTCCAACACCTATTTTTGTAAATAAAAGTGGGACACAGCTATGCCCATTTAGTCACACATTCTCCATGCCTGCTTTTGCACTCACTACCATGTTGAAGCTGAATAATTGGGACAGAGTCTGTATGGTCTGCAAAGCCTAAAATACCTACAAACTGGCCCTTTACAGGAAAAAAAAAAAAAAGAAAGAAAGAAAGAAAAAGAAAACGCTGACTTCTAGTTCAAAGAAATACTTGCTCTTTAACATTTTATCATTCAACCTTCCCAGGCCAGGGCATTATTTTTTTATTTTCCTTGTTTTGCAGATGGAAAAATCTGGGGCCATGAGAAGTTAGGCAATTTATTCAAAGTTTTATGTGTCAAAAGTTCTATGCATCAGATTTAGGGCCAGATTTCTTGACTCCAAAGGCCATTTTCCTCCAACGTCATCATTTCACAAGAGGTTTTTTCCCTGTATGTAGACAGCATAGAAGCCTCTATTTCTCCTCCAAACTTACAAAGTCCCAAGGAACAGGAAAGGTAGTAAGTTATATATGCATGCATCCAGATACATAGTTCTGTCTTTCACGTTCTATTTCCAAAAACTCCAAAAACACTGGGCCGGGCATGGTGGCTCACACCTATAACCCCAGCACTTTGGGAGGCCATTGTGGGTGGATCACTTGAGGTCAGGAGTTTGAGACCGGCCTGGTTAACACGGTGAAACCTCATCTCTACTAAAAATACAAAAATTAGCCAGGTGCAGTGGTGGGGACCTATAATCCCAGCTACTTGGGAGGCCGAGGCAGGAGAATTGCTTGAACCCAGGAGAGAGAAGTTGCAGCGAGCTAAGGTCATGCCACTGTATCCAGCCTGGGTGACAGAGTGAGATTCTGTCTGAAAAAAAAAGAAGGACACTGAATGTCATTTATGCCAAATTACCTGTACTTCACACGTATACGTGTATATATGAAGACCTCAGGTTTCTAACTTCAAATTCGTGACTGTTTTTGAACCTAGAGAAGAGTTGAGATCACAAAGCAATCAACTGGCCCACAATCTACAGAAAGACAGTGTCTGTGGGGAAGGAGGAAATTCAGGCACATGTTCACCTTAGGGTAGACACATGGTAAGAAGAATTCTGCTGCAATAGCTGGCAAATTGGTAAGGGCTGAATGCTGGCTGGTGACACAGTGTGATCCCTGGGGCCTGCAGAAATTAGAGGAGTCTGCACTCTCTTGCAATCTTGTTCCGCAAAAACCCTATCAGGCACTCACAGAATTGATCAGATGAGTCCTAAGAAGCGTCTATTGTGTGCAGACTTCGGTGAGAGGAGGAGTAGCCACAGAGAGCGGCAAGATAGTTCCCTAGATCTTTTTCCTTTATCTCTCCTACAGAACAAAAGTCTTAATCTGTGGGGAGAAGCACAAGTACTTCTGGCCTTGGGGCATGAATGAATACTCATTTCAGCCTGGAAAAGGAAACAAGGAAGAAAATTCTACTCCTAGGGGAGAATTTTTACAGACATTACCTTAGTAAAATGATCAACTTAGTAAAATGATACACTAGCTGTATATGTATTGCCATCAAGTACCCCTAATGTACTGAGAAGAGCACTTCACATCTGTGGCAACCTTCCAATAATGCATAATCTCAGTTTCATCACAAGGAAATACCAGACAAACCCAATTGAGGGACATTCTAAACAGTCACTGACCAGTAACCTTTAAGAGTGTCAAAGTCATGGGAAAAAAGGTAAGCCTGAGCTACTGTCATAGATTGGAGCAGACTATAAGACATGATAATTAAATGCAGTGTAGAGTCCTAAATAGGACCCTAGAACAGAGAAAAGGACATTAAATACATTCTGTGCTTTATTTAATAGTACTACACTAAGGTTAGTTTTATAGATTTTACAAATATTTAAGATATTAACATTAGGGGAAACTGGGTAAAGGGTGTATGAGAACTTTCCATACTATATTTTGCAATTCTATTGTAAATCTAAAATATTATTTTCAATTAAAACATAACTATCAAAAAAAGTATACATGAGTTGAATTTTACTTTATCACTGATTGCCATTAGAATACCAGAAACCTGTTATTTAATTCTGATTGCTCTTTAAGGTACTGACTATAACGTGTTAGTTTTCCACATCTCTACTCTATCATTCTGGCAATTATGTCATTATCTGTAAACAAACACATAATTTTACTAATACAACATGTTTGAAAGAGTCTTGCATTGGTATTTTTCAAATAAATGATATCTTTTGCAAACTTGAGTCTCTTCTAATGTATACATTTTATAAATTTAATTATTTCATATCAGATCACATGAGTTAATGAGTAGCTACCAAACTGAACATACTATGCATGCTCACACTTCAGTATGAAGGTGTGAATCACCTTTGTCTTTGCTATTTCTTCTGCTGAAATGTTCTTGCCCCATTCTCTATCAGTTCTCGTTATTCAAGATGCAGCTCAAATGGTCTACTTTTTTCATTTTGTACATTCAGAGTGTAATGTCTTTAACAGCTGTAATTTTCAGAATATTGAAAAGCTGGTGCATCATAGGCATTTACCCTGAGGACTGACATTTGACAAAAACATCCAGTTTGACCATATTGGTACACACTTGAGGACTGACATTTGACAAAAACATCCAGTTTGACCATATTGGTACACACTTGAATATCAACCCTTCTTTATCAATTTCACATTCCATTCTCTCTTGCAATGTATATAGTGCTTTAAAGCATGTCTATCTTTATTGGCTTGTGAGATCTTTAGTAGTTTCCTCATCTTTATGTATCCTCAATGCATTTAGCAGTGTCTTTTACCTAACCCTTGCTTGAAGGGTCCACAGAGGCTGAGTGACAGAGCTGGAAATTGAACACCCATTTTTATGAGAGTGCATAGTATGTTCCTATGACTGCAAATCTCATACTGTTTGTACTGTGTCTCTCCTCTATCTTGTACCAGTTAGGAAGTGTTTTACTCCAAGGTCAACAGTGGCTTTGACAATGAAGAACTGTGTGATCTAACATCACAATAATTCTGGATATGGACAATACCAGGTTTATTGTTGAACATCAGCATATCATCAAGAACCCAGGCTCATGTCTCTCTCATCTCTTTCTCATCTCTGCCATCCTCAAAGTGTTGGCTTTTTTTTTTTTTTTTTGAGACAGAGTCTTGCTCTGTCGCCTGGGCTGGAGTGCAGTGGCACTATCTCAGCTCACTACACCCTCCACCTCTTGGGTTTGAGCTATTCTCATAACTCAGCCTTCTGAGTAGCTGGGATTACAGGTATGCCCCACCACTCTGGCTAAATTTTTTTTTTTTAAGTAGAGACAGAGTTTCTCATGTTGGCCAGGCTGGTTTCGAACTCCTGGCCCACCTCAGCCTCCCAAAGTGCTAGGATTACAGGTGTGAGCCAGCACACCCAGCCTGGCTTTTTGTCCTTAGGTGTATTGCCAAATAGTTGCAAAATGGATCCAAAGTACCATAGTTATCCATAATAGCATCTTGCACAGAAACAAAAGGTACAACAAAAGAGAATCTTTGCAACTCATGAGACTTTCCTTTATGTTTCATTGTCCAGAAGGGGTCACATACACAACCCTAGACCAATCACTGGAAATAAGAAATGAAATGTCTGTAATTAATTTAGTTCAGTCACAGTTGCTTCCCTGGAGTTGGGGTAGAGACCTAGATTCCCAGAGCATGTTTTCTCTGTATTACACCTGAGCAAACTTGGGATTCTATTAGCAAAAAGGAGGAGAGAATGACTTTTGGAAAGGCAACTAACGTCTGCCACATGTGCGATCCTGAATTATTCTTTATGTTTATACATATTTATATTGTCCATTTATATTAATTACTATCCTGATAGCAAGAGTCAAGTCTTAAGACTTTCTTTGAATTCTCCACAGAGCTTGGTTCAGAGATGAGCACAAGAAACATTTGTTGATTGGTTGGAGAAAAAAAAATGACAGTCTAAAGTCAAAGAGTTGAAGACCCTGTCATTCACATTGCCTCCCTATTTCCATGCCAGCCTTAGATGGGTCCCTTTGGTGCACTTGCAGAGGATGCCAAGTTGGAAGAAGGGCACCAGGAATTGTGTGTGGCAATATTCAGTTCATTGGCTGGGCATGCACATGTGCCAAATTATACACCAGGCAGGCATTGGGACACCTGTTTTGACAAAGCATGTCTATTATGGGATTTGTATAGCTACTAATGCCAGCAGCAGAGTTCTCCACATTTATCATGCTGTGTCTCATCTCCATATTTTTGCTCATGTGACCCCCTTTTCCTGGAATACTTTTCCCTCTGCCACCACTCTTTCACCTGGTTAAACCTGCTTATAATTTAAAACCCTCCTGAAGAGTCTTTCTTCTCAGATTCTTCCCAGCTGGCTGGGTTTAGGGCTTCCTCTTCTGTGGTTCTGAGTACGTATCCTAAAGATTATACTTAATAATATTATATTTCATATATGAGGAGACTTTAATAAGTTCATGGAAAATGTAATTACAATATAAAAATAATAAATATAAATTTTATTTCTCAGCATAAACTCCACCAAGGTTAAGACATTTTGTAAGCAATGAGACCAGCCATTTAGTTCATCCCTAAAGAAGTGAGGGTCCTAGAAATTTAACCACATCAATGAAGGCTTTTTTACATTATTAACTGAAGAAAAACAAATGCTCTTTAAATATTATTTAAGATTAGGAAATAATAGAAAGTCAGAAAAATCCAAATCAGAACTGTAAGGTGAATGCCTAATGATTTTCTATCAAAACTCCCATAAAATTGCCCATGTTTGATGAGAAGAATGCGCGGGAGCATTATCATGGTGGAGAAAGACTCTGGTGAGGCTTTGCTGGGCATTTTTCTTTTTTAAATTTATTTTATTTTATTTTATTTTGAGACAGGATCTCATTCTATCGCTAAGGCTAGAGTGCAGTGGCATGATCTCAGCTCACTACAGCCTCAATCTCCCAGGTTCAAGCGATCCTTCTGCTTCAGTCTCCCAAGTAGCTGGGACTACAGGCATGCACCACCACTCAGACTAACATTTTTCTGCTAAAGCTTTGGATAACTTTGTCAAAACACTCTCATAATAATTAGATGTTATGGTTCTTTGGCCCTCCAGAAACTCAAAATGCAAGATGTATTGAGTAACCCAAAAATCTATTGCCATGACCTTCTCTGTTGACCTGAGAGCTTTTGCTTTGACTGGACAACTTCTGCATGTTGGTTAGCCATTGCTTTGAGTGTGCTTTGCCTTCAGGATCATAGGAGTAAAGCCACGTTTCATCTACTATTACAATTCTTGGGAGAAATGCTCCAGGGTCTTGATCCCACTTATTAAAAATTTCCATTGAAACCTCTGCTCTTGTCTGCCACTGATCTGGGCACAATGATTTTGGTACACATCAGATGGCCAGTTTGCTCACCTTTAATTTTTCAGTTAGAATTGTGTGAGCAGAACCAATTGAGATGTCTATGGTGTCGGCTGTTGCTTGTGCTGTTAATCATTGGTTGCCTTCCATTAAGGCACAAACAAGGTGACTTTTTTCCTCAAAAATTGATTTGAATGATCTGCCACCACAGGCTTCATCTTCAACAGCATCTTATTCCCTCTTAAAATGAGTTACCCATTTGTAAACTGATGATTTCTTTGGGGCATCATCCTCATAAACTTTTCATGAAGGCTTAATGATTTCACCATTCTTCCACCTAAGCTTCAACATAAATTTAATGTTTATTCTTGTTTCAATTTTAGCAGAATTCATATTGCTCTGGTAAGGGCTGTTTTCAAACTGAGTTTTACGCCTCTTAGTCTCTCCCCTCAAACTAGATTCCCTTCAGACATGTTATAAAAAGTTAGCATGAGTTTATTTTGGTGCAAAAAAATTTTTTGAAATCCATGGATAGTTTTTTCATAATATGCATTTTCCATGAACTTTTTGAAGGCCCTTCCTATATATGATAGTATTTGCTATTTGAGTGCTTATTTTCTTTTAGGCCTATGATAAGTGTTTTAAATATGTTATCTCAATCAGAAAAGCCCTATGATACATTACTGGGCTTAATTCCCACTGGGGAGCAAAATTAAATAAAGATAGAATTAAAGGTATAGTTACAAGCTCTGAAAAGTGCTTTGAAGGGAAACATACAGGGCCATGAAAACATCTAAGAGGGAAAGCAGACCTAGTCCACCATGAGGAAGCAACATTTAAATTGAGAGTGATAGACTGAATGAACATCCTCTGGGTAAGGGGAGAGGGAGCGAAGGCTCCAAGCACAAGGTAGAGCATCTGTGAGGCCCTGTGATGGGAGGGGGTGTAACAGAAAGAAGGAGAAACAGAAGGTCAGTGAGAGAACAGCAGAGAGAGTGATGGGAGCATGGTCAAGATGAAGCTGGGGTGGTGGGCAGGGATGTTCGCATGAGCCCTCACGGGCCA
Organism: Piliocolobus tephrosceles; assembly: GCF_002776525.5. Taxonomy (NCBI): domain Eukaryota; kingdom Metazoa; phylum Chordata; class Mammalia; order Primates; family Cercopithecidae; genus Piliocolobus; species Piliocolobus tephrosceles. The sequence goes on along the minus strand of NC_045434.1, from coordinate 21,911,354 downwards.
CATAAAGGGTATTGTATTTTTTGTCTAAGAGCCACTGTAAGACGCTGAAGGGTTTTAAGGTATCTTAGGGTGCATATGAGTGAGGCTTGGGGCAGGAATCACATAATCAGGTTTCTGTTTTGAAAACAATCACTTGGACTGCAGGGTAAAGACTTCATAGAAGATGAGCGAGAAGGGCCTTGGAGAGAAGAATTAACAGCCAATTTCAGTGGTCCAGGAAGGAGAGGGTGGTGGTTTAGATAGGGAAGTGGTCATGAAGATGGAGCAGGATAGATGGACTCAGACTATATTCATTTTCTATTGCTGCCATAACAAATTAACACAAACTTAGTAACCCAAATCAACATGCATTTATTATCTCACAGTCCTGGCACAGAATGGCTCAGTTGGGTTCTCTGTTCAGGGTCTCACAAAGCTGAAGTCAAGGTGTTGGCCAGCCTGGGCTCTTTTCCAGAGACTCTGAGGAAGACTCTGCTTCCCGACTCATTCAGGTTGTTGGCAGAATTCAGTTTCTTGAGGTTATGTGACTGTAGTATTCATTTCCTTGACACATAACCTCTTTACCTTCAAGCCAATGATGGTGCATTAAATCCTTCTCTTTTCTTAGAATCTTAACTTTCTCTTCTGCTGCAGCTCTCTGGTTTCTTTTTTTGTCTTCCTCTTCTGCTATTAGGGGCTCATTGATTATATTGGGGATACTTGGATAACACTGGATAATCTCTCTACCTTAAACTCAGCGGATCACTAACTAATATCTTCAATATCCCTTTTGACATGTAATATAACAATGGGCATGACTTCAGAAGGCAAAGGCCATGGGGACAGAAATTGTGCCTATCATACAAGCTTCATTAAGGAGATCAAATCAACAGTTCTTAGAAATGGGATGAAGGGATGGTAATTATATTCTAATTCCTTGAATTCCAGATGAAAGTGAAGAGAAGTTAAAGCCCAATATCAGGTAATAGCCTACTACTATTTATCAGCTATTCTCATCAGATATTTTGCAAACCTGGTATATCACGGTGACTAATAAGCACTGAGTTAGAGGAGGACTGGCCTGAGCTCTAGTCCCGGCTTCGCTGGCACTTAAGCAAATAAGACCATCTCTTAGAACCTTGGTTTTCCAGTTCCTAAAAGGACGAAATTGAACCAGATAGTTTCTTTCACCTGCAAGTTTCTAACACTGAGTTAATCATATTCATTTGTCTTTTCTTACTGCTACTTGATCAGGAACAGGCCAGGTGTGAGGAGGAGGGACTAGAGAACTACTGGCAAATGCTGAATTCATCATGTCTTTTCCTAGAGTTAATGCCAACAGATGTTTCTGAGTCATAATAAAAGGTTAAATATTTTAATAAAAAAGACACATGTTGAAGGTGATTTGGGTTTCTATTAAACTCCCCCATACCCACAATTTTTCCTCACATGCAAATGAACTGGAAGCTTATTAACGAGATGAGAGGCTGGAGCCTAATTAGCAACAGGACTGGGGAAGCTTATATTGGCTGATTCAGCAAACTAACTGGATAATTGCTTTAGCTGGACTTTGGCAGCTTCTAGAAAACCTTATTAACGGAACTCTCAGAAATTGCCTTGATTATGGCCTCTCAACCTAGGGGCTTAATCCAGGCCATAGATGTTTTATAGTTTTTCTGCACAGGGAATCACTCTATTCCATCATCGTTAGTGGGCAGGCAGAATACAAACCATCTCTTGCTAGGTCAAAGCTTTATCAACTTGGAGACCCAAGGGAGCTTGTGTGTCAACTGCTGACCCAGTCTTTTCCTAAGCCCAATCTTTATTTATTCCTTGGCTTGGAGAGATACACCTGATGGTACTTTTCACATTCATTGCCTATTTAATTACAGGAGGTCTAGTATTTTAGATGTTAATTTTTAATTTAACAAACACTTACAAGGCATTTATCATGCCAGATTCAGTTGCAAGTAATGTATACTTATGAAAACTCATTTAATCCTCCCAACAATCCTATGAGGTAGATGTCAGTATCCTCAATTTATAGATGAAGACATTGAGGCACTAAGTAACTTACCTGACATCACAAGTCAGTAAGGAGCAGAGCCAATATTTAAACTCAAGAAGTTGGTGGAGTGCAATGGCTCATGCCTGTAATGCCAGCACTTTGGTAGGCCAAGGTAGGAGGATCACTTGAGACCAGGAGTTTGAGACCAGCCTGGGCAACATAGCAAGACCTCATCCTCATTTTTTAAAATAAAATATCTTTAAAAATAAACTCAAGAAGTTTGGCTCCTGAATTCACACTCTCAGTCACATCATTATGATGCGTCTGTAGCTTGACATGATAAGAGTCAAGAGGAAAAACTGGATAAGGCAAAACAGTAGGCTCCCAAACTAAGGCTGGTTATCTAAAATAGTAGTTGTAAAAACAGAACATTAACTTTGTTTTGTTAGAAATATTTTATGCTGTTTGGTTTTTCCCAGCTGTTGTTGTTTTGTTGTTGAATAATCATTCCTTCTCTATGTTAACAACTTAAAACCTATGTGGCCAAATTGCCTTCAAACTGAAATTACTTTGCCTGGCTTTTGAAGTTCCTTGTTAACTGGCTCCAGCTTATTGGTCCTGTCTTAGTTGTGTTACCTAAACAGTTCCTTTAAGTCACTGCTCCAGAGAATCAAAAAGGAAGGCCACGGTTCTTATCCTATTCAGGACCTTTGTCCTACACTACTTACTTCAACTTTTATTTCACCCTGAAATCTTCGACTCAATCATCCTGCTTTCCACTGAGCTTCATTTATTGATTTTCTACTCAATTCTGTATATGACTGAGCTGAAGTCTGGAAGTATGGAATAAAAGGAAAATCACAACATAGCTCTTGCTCTTAAGAAACTTATAGTCTAATGGAGGAAATAGATCCCTGAATTTTAAAAAGTCAATATAATATGATGTATGGACATGGATGTAAACTTGCAGTTCTCTGAAAGATTAGAGAAGAAAATAATTTTTGGAGAAAATGATCCCTGAGCTAAGTCTTGAAAGATAAGTGTTAGCCAGGTAAAGAGATGTGTGTAAATAAACATGGGGGTCGGTGCCATCAGAGAATGGAACAGCCTGGTGTGTGTGGGGAACCACAAGGGTGAGAGTGAAATGTGTAAGGCAGGGAATTGTGAACTGAGTCTGGAGAGATGGCAGGCCTGTGTCATGCAGGACCTCCTATGTCCTGATAAGGGACTTGGGCTTATTCCTCTTGAAAGGAACTGAGCATGGTTATGAGTAGGTCAAATTTAGATTCTAAAGAGAGTAGTCCCACTGCAATGGGAAGAACGGATTTAATAAGTCAAGACTGGAGGTAGGAAGACCACCTGAGCTGTTTCTGCAGAGGAACTGCTTGCAAATAGCACCTGGTTTGCAGCCCCATCCCTTTGGATGACACCATTCCACTAAAATAGCTACAAGCTCACCAAAATCAAAGCCCGATGGACCACACAATGACGGGATTTTTGAGGAATCTTTATCGATGAAAAGTAAAAGGAGTTGGATGGAGAAATACCTACACGAACTTCGCTTCATGTAAAAGACAGCTCCTGAGAAAAGAGAGGGAGATGCTTTATCTCTCTGAGTCAGGGGCTTCACTTGAGTGTTGAAGTACTCTTCATGGTTTTCCTGTTTTTTCTTCTTTTTGGAGCCAGACTCCTTGGAAGAGTTGTATTCATATGCTGTTTTCTTTCTTCAACTCCCCATTCTTCAAACCATCATAACATGGCCTCTGCCTTCCCTGCTCTGCCCAAACTATTCTTGTCAAGGTCACTAGTGACATCATCCCTGTTACCAAATCTCCTCTGTTCTCATCTTACTTAAACTCTTAGCAACATTTGACCCAGTCAAAAACACCCTCATGATAAAGCCTGAGTGAAATAACATTTTTTTTATGAACATGGTTTCCAAATGTATCGCTTTAGCCCAGATATCTCTGAGCTTCAGCCTCACATTTCCAATTCTCTTTTCAACATCTCTACTTGAAGATCTCTTGCACGTTTTAAATATTACATGCCCAAAATGGAACTCTTGATGTACGCCTTCTACCCCCAACATGCACATGCCTGCTGAGTTCTGGAACACTCTGCTGAATACTCCCCTGGGGATGTCTGTGCACTACTCAGCATCTGCATGTGGGGGGCCACCTCGGGCCAGAGAAAGAATTCCCCAAAAGGATGAGGGGAGATGATTCCTGGTGCTCACGCGGGGCTGGAAATTGTGTCTGCTCCCACCAGACAGAGTGGAAAACCTCATAACTCACAGGACAATGAGCTGAGTACTCAAAGGGCTTTGTCTTGATAGTGGGGAAAGTTAATGTTACACAAAAATTCTAGGCTTTTATACTGAGGAACCAAATAATAGATGAAGTGAAACAGCTTAAAAGCAAAACCTGAAAAAAACTACTCTTTCCAAGTAACTTACACAGCATCCCAAAACAATGCTCAAGAACAATTATAGAAATTAAAAAATACCCAGCCCCTAACAAAGTAAAAATCACACCTGACATCCAAAAAAAAAAAAAATCACAGGCATGCAAAAAAGCAGAAAAATACTACCTGCAATGAGGAGGAAAATCAACCTATGAATACTGACTCCAAAGGTGACAGAATTAGTAGATAAAAACATTAAAAAATATAATTATAACTGTACTCCATATGTTCAAAAACCTAGAGAAAAAATTAAACATGTTAAGTAGAGATGGAAATATATCTATACATATGTATCTCTATACTATCTATAGATATCTGTAGCTATAGATCTCAATAGATATCTATATATAGCTATCTTTCACTCTCTTTATATATATACAGACAGGTTGTATATATATATCTATATATTACTTATCGACGTGAAAACATGGTTGAGATGTAAAATACACTAGATGGGATTAAAGGCAGATTAGACACTGTAGAGTAAAAGAATAACCAGCTCGAAAACATAGAGATAAAAACTATCTAAAATGAAACACCAAGAGAAAAAAATTGTGCTAAAGAATAAGAAGAGAGCTGTGGGACAATTTCAAGCATCTTAATATGCAGGAAATTGGAGTCTGAAAGACAGTAGAGCAGGGAACAGTAAAAAGAAAAAAAAATGAAAGAAACAATGGCTAAACTTTCTCCAAATCTGATAAAAATCATGAACCTGGAGATCTATAGAATGGAATATTACAGATATAAAAAGTAATGAACTATAGATCCATGTAGTCATATAGAAGAATCTCAACATAATCGTGCTGAGTGAAAGAAGTCCGACCACCCCCTATCAAGAAAAGAGAGACAGCCTGGTGCAGTGACTCACGTGTGTAATCTCAACACTGTAGGAGACCAAGATGGGAAGATTTCTTGAGCCCAGGAATTCAAGACCAGCCTGGGAAACATAGTAAGACACTGTCTCTACTTAAAAAAAGAAAAAAAGAAAAAGTAGCAGAGTGTGGTGTCGCGCACCTGTAGTTCTAGCTGTGGGTGGGGGTTGGCAGGGGGACTGAGGTGGGAGGACTGCTTGAGCCCAGGAGGTCAAGGTTGCAGTGAACCATGACTGTGCCACTGTACTGCAGCATGGGAGACAGAGCGACATCCTGTATCAAAAAGAAAGAGAGAGAGAGAGAGAGAAAGAAAGAGACAGAGAGAAAATATACTGTATGATTACACTTCTATAAAATTCTAGAAAATTACAACCTAATCTAAAATGACAGAAAGCAGAGTGGTAGTTGCCTAGGGAATCCAGGATGGGTGTGGAGGATAGGAGCAAGGGATTATTCAGGGAGATGGGGAAACTTTTGAGGATGATGATACGTTCATCATCTTGACCATCGATAGTGATGGTTTCACAGGTGTATATAAATTATGAAACTTAGAATATCACATGTTTGAAATAGTGTAATTTATTGTGTGTCAATTATAACACAAAGCTTTGTTATCCTCCTTTGTTTGTCCTCCATTCCTTTATGAGCTGTTCTATTGAGGATCCAAAAAAAAGGTGAAAAAAAGTGTCTCTTATACATGTGTTCCAACTTTTTTAAATAATAGAGGAATGATAAAACGTAAATTTATCATTTTGTTTTTCTTTTCTTTCTTCGTTCTTTTTTTATTTTATTTTATTTTTTTACTTTTTTTGAGGGAGTCTTGCTCTGTCACCCAGGCTGGAGTGCAGTGGCATGATGTTGTCTCACCGCAACCTCCACCTCCTGGGTTCAAACAGTTCTCCTGCCTCAACCTCCTGAGTAGCTGGGACTACTAATTTTTATTTATTATTTATTTATTTATTAATTTTTGAGATAGAGTCTCATTCTGTCACCCAGGCTGGAGTGCAGTGGCACAGTCTCAGCTCTCTGCAACCTCTGCCTCCCGGATTCAAGTGATTCTCCTGTCTTAGACTCCCGAGTAGCTGGGAATACAGGTGCATGCCACCATGCCAGCTAATTTTTGTACTTTTTTAGTAGAGACAAGGTTTCACCATGTTGGCCAGGCTGGTCTCAAACTTCTGACTTCAAGTGATCTGCCTTTCTTGGCCTCCCAAAGTACTGGAATTACAGGTGTGAGCCGCTGTACCCCGCTGAATTTATCATTTTCTAAGCCCTAATGGTTAATGGATCTAGGCATTGATAATCAGTGGCTGCTAAGATTACAAAACAGTGGGAACCAGCCCTTATGTGTTGCCTGATGTTAGAACACAATATCACCTCTGAAGTAGTCTTGCCCCCAAAACCTGAACATATATATCCAACAACTAAATCATGAGAAATATACAGAACAGGAGGACATGTTAAAGGATACCATGGCGGTGCAAGAGGCGAAACCTAGTCTGTAGGAAACCCTACAGGTCAAACCACACAGATTCTTCAGTAGATGATTACAAGAGGGGAAAAAATAAAGGGAATTTATAAATTAAAATAAATTTGGGCATTTCAACTAATTACAATGTATGCAGCTTATTTGGATCTTGATGTAAACAAAATGTAAAAAGTTGATTTAATTGATATAAAATTGATAAAACTGGTAGTTGTGACACTGGGTATTAGACAGTATTGAGTAATTATCATTAATATTTTATTACATGTTATTTTTAAGGGTTCATATATCTTATTTTAAGAGTTAAATATCTAACTATTTGTGGATGAAATAATATGATGCCTGAAATTTGCTTCCAAAGAATATCATGGAGGATAGTAGGTAAGTATATTGGTGAAACAAGATTTGCCATGAGTTGATCATTGTTAAAGCTGGGTAACACACACAATAGAGTTTATTCTACTATTTGGTGCAGAGAATTGAAATTTTCCATAGTAAGTTTTTAAAGAATTTTATCTTGTTTGAAACCTGAATTTTATTTTGTTCCACAAAGCTAAGGGGAACTAGCTTAAATAACGTGGAATGAGATAGAACAAATCGAAGGTTAAATAACATTTTTTCAAATTAGATATGCAGCTAGTTTCATGGGTAGAAATGGCATCTGGATACAAGACTAAAACCTGCTTGTTTATACCCTAGGACAGAAATTATGGTATTTGTTTAAACCCAAACTGAACAAATCTGACACTGCAAGAAACCACAGACTTCCTTACCCTCGTCATTGGCAGAAGCTCCTGCCTCAGTGGGGTGCTCACATCCAGATTCTTGGATGTTCATCAAGACCAGATTGAGTCTTTAGGGCTTCACCCATCACCAAGCAAAATGATGTCTCGTTGCTTTTCCCCATCGCATATGTCACTGGAGATCAGGATTTCCTGGTTAAAATCTTACCCTTAGGTGGTTGTTGGGAGCACACCTCATTTACTTAAGACAGACAAGTGGATCAGCCTCAGATCTGTAACAAGTTTCCCTTCCAAAAAAGAAAATACTAGCCTTCCATGTGGTGTTGGTCCTCGGCTTTAGAAACCACTACATCTTTATGTTAGTAACTTCTTTCTGCAGAGTCGCTAACCAGTTTTCTTGACTAGCACTGAGTTCAGAGTCTTTCCTGGGATGTCAATGTGCAACACAGCTGAGTGGGCAACTGCTCTGTAAAAGTTGTTGATCTCAGAATCTCATGGGAGAGTAAAGGGGAAGAGAGGGCTCATTTTTTTTTTTTCTTTCTTTCTTTCTTTTTTTTTGTCTCTCTCAATGTCACTCTGCTACAGTCAAGAAAAGACAGTGATACTCAACCTTTGATTTACACTAGAATCATCTGAGGAACTTGGAAGTATACTCTGGTTATTGGTATAAAATAGCCCCAGGCATTAGTATTTTTTTTCCCAGGTGATTCCAGTGTTCAGTCAAGTTGGAGTAGCCCTGATTGGAAGACCTGACAAACATTAATGACAATGTGAAGCTCTGTCTGTGAACATGGCTCCTGAATACTTACCACACACCTACTCATGAAGGCTCATAGGAGACAAAGGGAGAGAAGGCGCAGTGCTATGAAAACATCAAATGTTTAAGCTGAACTAAGCACGATCAATATCTTCCACTTTTGTGCCCTCTGATAACTTCAACAAGCTAAGTGCTCTGGGGTCCAGCTGGTTCACTCACTTTTGTCTGTTGCTGTCTAACTCTAGAGTTAATAGGTGGTGAAAACAAGTGTGACTAGAGCACAGAAATGGGACTCAAGGAAGACAGGCTATAGTCCCAGTTTAACCATTGACTTGTTAGCCTGATGAACCAAAACCACACTCCTAGCCACCCTCTGTGGCCATGTAAGCATGGCCACAGTCCCCCCTATAGCCAGCAGGGGCAATTCATCTCAAGGAATTGGTGACCTGTGCTTGGGACTTGTTTTCTTTGCTTTGGTGTGTCCCTGCCCCCGGTTTCATCCTATTGCCTTAAAACTAATCTCAGTTTTTTGCCTAGCCCATGTGGACTTGTGTTTTAGTTCTAATCTCAGTTTTGCTCCAGACTCTGCCTTTCAGATTTCCCCAGGCTCCACAACTCACGGCAATACAATCCCATGCCCACCACAGCCCAGCCTTTTAGAACCCCTCCCATCCCCATTTCATACTCCCCACACTCAGGCCCTCCCTAAGTTTGTCCCACTAGGCCACCGCTTTTCCAAGACATCTAGGCATCACTGGAGAAAACATAGTACAGAAAGAAAATGGATGGGCTTGGTGTTGGCCAAAACTGAATTTTAGTCTTCGCTCTGCTGCTTACTAGCTCAGTGACTCTTTTTTAACACTGGGACCTCTCTAACTTGTGCATGATGATATTTACTTTTTAGATATATTATAGGGAATAAATTTGGTAATGTATGCAAAATGTGTGTCCATGTAATATAGGCACTGTGCCAATATCAATGTATTGCTTTTCAGTTTTAAATCCAAACTTTATTGCCTGCTCTGTGAAAAATGGAGATGGGTCCTTTAAATATTTCTCTTTTGCCAGCAGGCACAATGTCAAACTTTGTCAGTAGAGGATGCTAGAAGGACACTGATAGAGGATGGAGTTTTCCTTTCTTGTTCCTTTGTGCTTTCTTGCTAATGTCCTGCAACATTTGCAACTTCCACAGTGCTCTACTCCTGCAGTGTAAGTGTCTTCCCCAAGGCAAGGTTCCTGCTGCATGTACAGCTTCCCCAGCACCTATCTTCCACAGGGCGCGCAGTTTCCTTAGTCACCAGAGCCTGCAGCCCAGGCAGCTTCTCCAGCGCCTGGCTCCTGCGGTGACAGTTTCCCCAATGCCTGGATTCTGCAGCAGGTCTAGTGGCCAGCAGCTTACCCCCTTCATCCCCTTATGTGTCTTTGCAATGGAGTGCATTGGCAAGGAACCTCCTCATCCCAACGCTCCCTGGCTGATCCTTTATGGGATTGTTCAGCAAGTTCTTAGGTGCAGTACCTAACTAGTGACAGCTTCCCTTAGCACTCCACAGGAAGAATTCTTAGCAAAGTCCACCTGTTTGACACCTTAGTTAATTCTTTATTGTCTAGTGAGCCACAGCTATGCCCTATCTGGATCTCAGCTGGAGAGAAGAGAGAAGGGAATCTTTCTGGAGCACATTATGTCAGTCCTGAAGGTAGTGACTGCTCCTTTTATCTGCTACCCTATATTCTTTAGACTCTCTTTACCTCTTACTCACCAATCCCCTGTTACTTCAATCTACCATTATAGCTAAATCTTTATATTACATTTCCCATGTTCACGTTATTGTATGGTTTCTATCTTCTGGTTGGACCCTGGCTGATACATACATCTAATTCATATTAAGCGAACCCAACACTAAATAGATTGGCCTAGACAATCTGTTATATATTATTTCTCTTCTAGTTCTAAGACTTTAAAAAAAAATTTGATTCCACAACTCATGTTACTTCTCATGATAATAAAAAGTGTAATGCGTAAGTTATAAATTAATACCTGAAGACAAAACAACATTGAAGGCCCGGCCATATGATATGTATTCATAGTAACACATGGCCAGATCCAGGCCTAGCAAGAATCCTTCAGTAGTCCACATCTCCTGTATGAGGGCCTTCGGTCTGCAGTAACATTCTCCCCTGTCTTGCCTCCTAAAGTATTCTTTTAGATTCTTTCAAGAAGTTTGTTCCTTTCGGGAATGTACCTCCATATGGTTTCATGGGAAGGAGTGGATTAGTTTAGAGATGAGATTGCTTATCACTGAAAAACAAAACGTTCTTAGGACTTCAGAAAAATTCAGTGGAAAATGGTCTACATTAGTGGGTTCTAAAGAAACAGAAAAACAAGAATGACTAAAGTTTGGGTAACAAGGGTTGTAGTGCTAATTGTTCTACTAAGCTGGTAGTCATTTTAATTTCCTGCCAATGGGATATTGTTGGGAAATTTGTTTTAAAATTAAAGTCAGTCCCTTTCCCAATGAGTCACTAGTAATTGGTGCCTTTGAAAAGACTGAACAGGACTTATGACTTTAAGTTTCTTTCTTAATTTGCATTTTTAATTAGATAGGATCTCAAAGGGTTTCTGAGACTTTTTTCTTTTTGCCTTTGCATTGCCTTTTTTGGGGTTGTTGCTCTGCAATTAGAATTTGTAACAAATGAGTTGCTGGCATATAAATGTCAACTCTGATGTAAAATATGGTTGCTGAAGAACTGAGCAGGATTCTGACCATTACTTTTTAAATGAAAGCTCTTTTTAGCACATTCCTCTGATGAGGCAGAATTCGTTGCGCTGGAAGAAGGAATGCTGAGATTTAACTCTGGGTAAAGTTCTTTCTATAAAAGTTTTTGTCCCTGTGTATTTGAATAAATTTTTGGAGGATATAATGCCCACTTCAGAGAACATTTAATTTTTACTCAAGAGCTAGTGTAGAATCATCAAGTGGACAAAGTCAACAACCTAGAAGAAGGGAGCTGGATTCAATGAACTCTGCAAAGAGAGTTCCAGCCAAACAGTGTCATCTGGTTAAATTTTGTGTTATTAAATGATTGTAGGACAATAACCATAGGGCCAATATTTAACTAGCCACAAACTAGTAGGCTATAATTGATCATTGCTAAATCATTGTATCCAAACTCTCAGCTTCACTCATTCCTTCACATTTCCAGAGCCCGTGATGTATGTCCGGTACTGGTGGGAAAAGAGTCCTGCTCAGCAGCCTTTGCTTTCAGAGTCTAGTAAAGACATGCCTATACATACAAGAGTGTATTAAATGTGCCGTGGACACAGGCAAAGCAGGACATACATCTGCCATTCCACAAACAGATTATCTAAGCTATTTTTGAAGGCCTCTAAAGAAGAGGATTCTGTAAACTCCCATGACAACCCATCCAGTACGCCGCCAGGAACCACTTCCTCATATCTAGCTTAAGCCCCTCATTCTATGGTTAAGCCATTATTCTCTTGTTCTGTTCTCAGCTGAGAGAGAACACAGCTGCTCCCCATCCTGCTTAGGTGAGCCTTTTATAGACTTCAAGACGGTGTCTGCGTTCTGTCTACTTGTGACAGGAAAGAAACTGGGGCTGCCAACGAAGATAACAATAATAATTTTCACTTGGAGATGGAATTATTATTGCTATGGTTACTAGTAAGATTTCTTTCTAAAGAGAAAAAGGCATTTATTCAGCACTCTGCCTCAAAGAAGAACAAAGTGCTAATAAACCCTTCTGGTTTGTCTGATTTGTTGATTACTCAGAAACGTCAAATGGGAACTGGTCAAAACATGTCCCTCTGCCATTTGGACTAGGGTGGAGAACTTGATGAAAACCAGTTCTCTCAGTTTCTGAGCTGCAAATGTTTCATGCTTAAACCAAATAGAATCTCCAGTTTATTAAATCAGGGTAATTTCAACCAGGGACTTTGAAGAAATAAACAAGCATATGATTTAGAAGCTGTAATCATCATTAAGACAAAAGGGATCTAACAACCTTTTTTAAACTGTGAAGAGAGCCCTAGAGAATTCACAAAATGGTCGAGATAGGCTTATGTATGATTAGTTGCCTGGGTCTTATGATTTGAAGAATGCCAGCCATAGTTACCTTTCCAAAAATATATCCCCTAGTGGCCAGCCAACAACACCCCATGTTCCCATTTTTCTTTTCTAATGTTTAAGACAGAAAAGTTCAAAATTAAAGTAACATTGTCTTCTGGGGGGGAAAAAGACGCATTTTACAATTAGTTATTATCAGTTCTTAACTCTTCAACTCACAGTAGTTTGTTAGATTAGTCATAGCCAAGAGTAGGATTTGAAAGAATGGACACAGGACAAATGTCTGCCATCGAGGCTGAGCAGAAGCAGGATAAGAGTAAGACCTGTAGTAATGCCATTGGTACACTGGCCTCAGGATAGAATGTTTATGGCAGGGAGGGGTAGACAGGGAGAGCCACTGAATGAAAAGTGTACATAAAAGAGAGCTAGATAAGTTTTTATAAACTGAATACATCATGTAAACCAGCACCTAAATCAACAAACAGAACATTACTAGCACCTCAGAAAAATCTCCTCTCTTGCCTTCTATTTACTACATTGCCCCAAGTGCAACCACTCTCCTGATGTCTAACACTAGAGAGTAATGTTTCCATTATACTTTATATAACCGGCATCAAACTATTTGTATTCTTTTTTGTTTCTGGTCTTTTTGCTCTTAATCTTATATTTGTAATATTCATCAATATTTTTATAAATAATTATAAATTATTTGGCATTAGCATGTTGTATGAATAAATAACAATGTATTTACCCATTCTGTTGTTAATAGACACTTAGTAGTGTCCAGACTAGAGTATTAAAAATAGTGATGGGAGTGATGACATCAAGATGGTGGAATAGGAGATTCCAGATCTTGTGGAATAGGAGATTCCAGACCTCATCTCCCCTCAGAAACACTGATTTAACAATTATCCATGGACCAAAAATATGATAATGAGAGCTCTGTAACCCAGGTGAAAGGTTATAATGCTGAAGTAGAGCCCAGAAACCACAAAAGATGCACTGGAGAAAGTGAGAAGAACAGTGTTACTTTATCCATTTTGCCCCTCCCCAAAGCCTGCACTGCACAGCACAGCACCAAAAGAGATCCCCTTAGCCCACCAGTCCTCCTGTGGGGAAAGAAGTAATAAAGGGAATGTCTGACTTTGCTGTAGACTTCAGCACCAGGCCCACCCCAGTGGATCTCAGCACCAGGTCTACCCTCACAGATCTTGGCACCACGTCTGCCTACCAATGGACACTGGCAGAAGACCTACCTGCCCATAGACCCCAATACCAGGCCCACGTACCCACAGATCCCACCAGTTGGCCCATCTAGAACTCCTGGATATGCTAACTAGTGAAGAGCTTTCTGTGGCAAGATTAGTGTGCAAGGACTGAAAAAGGGTGACTACTTCTTCAAATGCACAGACACCAACTCAGGGCTATAAGGATAAGGGAAACATGGTACCACTAAAAAACAAAGGAGCCAAAATCACTAAAAGAACAAAAGAAAACTCTAGTAACTAACCCTAAAGAAATAAACAGCTACAAGCCATTAAAAGAACCAAACAGAAATTCTGGAGCTGAAGAACACAATGACTGAACTACAAACTTCAGCAGAGACTTCAACAGCAGACTTGATCAAGCAGAAGAAAGGATCAGTTAGCTCAAAGACAGATCATTTGAAATTACTAAGTCAGGAACAACATCAACAACAAAGAATGAAAAAGAGTGAAAAAAGCCTATGAGACCTATTGAATACCAGCAAACCAAAATATACATTATGAGATTTACAAAAGCACAGGAGAAAGAGAAAGGCACAGAAAGCTTATTTAAAGAAATAATGGCTGAACACTCCCCAAATCTGGGAGGGGAAATGTACATTGAGACTCATGAAGCCCAAAGAATCTCAAATAAGTAGAACCTAAAGAGATTTATGCTGAGATAAAATATTATTAAGTAGTCAAAAGTCAAAGACAAAAAAAATTTTGAAAACAGCAAGAGAAAAGTGACTCGTTACATACAAGAACCTCCCCATAGGACTATCAGCAGATTTCTCAACCAAAATCCTGTAAGTCAGAGAGGAATGGGATGATGTTCAAAATGCTGAAAGAAGAAAAGTAAAAACAACTGCCAACCAAGAACGCTATACCTGGCAAATCTATCCATTAAAAATGAAGAAGGGATAAAGATTTTCCCACAGTAACAGAAAACTGAGCAAGTTGATCAAAACTAGACCTTTCTTACAAAAAATAATACAGTTCTCCAAGTTGAAACAAGAGTCCTGAACAGCTACGCAAATGCCTATGGTAAAGGTAAATATATAAACAAATACAAAATAATGTAACACTGTAAAGATGGTGTATAAATCACTTTTAACCCTAGTATAAAAGTTTAAAGACAAAAGAATTAAGAATAACCATAACCACAAAAAGTGGTTTATAAATACACAACATAAGAATAAGTAAATTCTGACATCAAACATAAAATGTGTGTGTGGTGACAAAAGTATAGAGTTTGTTTATGTGATTAAAATTGTCAGCTCATACTAGACAGCTATAACAATAAAAGGTTTTATGCAAGCCTCATGGTAACCACTGACACAAAAAATAAAAGTGTATCACTATCAAAATTATTTATTGCCAAAGAAAATAGAAAAAGAGGAAGAGAGGAATAAAAAAACTACAACACCAAAAACAATTAACAAAATGACAATGGTAAGTCTTACTTATCAATAATTATTTTTAATGTAAATGTATTAAATTCACCATTCAAAAGACATTGAGTGGCTGAATGGATTAAAACAAACAAACAAAAACAAGACTCAACTCTATGCTGTCTATAAAAAAAAAAAAAAAACCCCACCCTAGGTTTAAGGACACACATAGACTGAGTGAAGGAATGAAAAAAATATATATTCCATGCAAAAGATAACCAAAAGAGAACAGCAGTGGCTATACTTACATCAGACAAAATAGACTTTAAGTCAAAACTATCATAAAAGATGAAGAGGATCATTATATAATAACAAAGGTTCAATGCAGAAGAAAGATAAAACATTTATGTGTGTGTGTGTGTGTGTGTGTGTGTGTGTATCAACTTAACATCAGAGTATCTAAATATATAAAGCAAACATTAACAGATCTGAAGGGAGAAATAGATAGCAAAGTATTAGTAGCAGGAGACTTCAATACCCTACTTACAATAATAGGCAGATCATCCAGATGGAAAATCAATAGGAAGCAGCTGACTTGAACAACACTACAGACATACTCAGAATATATCACCCAACTGCAGCAGAGTAGACATTCTTCTCAAGTGTACCTGGAACATTCTCCATCATAAATCACATGCTAGGTCACAAAACAAATCTTAAACTTAAGAAGATTAATATCATCCCAAGTATCTTTTCCAATCATAAGGGAATGAAACTAGAACTCAGTAACAACAGGAAAATGGGAAAATTTACAAATACATAAAAATTAAACAACACACTCATGAATAACCACTGGGTCAAAGAATAAATCATAAGGGATATTTTAAAATATCTCAAAACAAACAAAAATCAAAACACGTGTACCAAAATTTATGGGATGCAGCAAAAGAAATATGAAGGGGAAAATTTTATAGTGATAAATTTCCACATTACAAAAGAAGAAAGATTAAAATGAAAAAACTAATGTTACACCTCCAGTAACTAGAAAAAGAACAAACTATGCCTAAAATTAGCAGAAGAAAAAAATTATAAAGATTAGACACAAATAAAATAAAGAACAGGAAAATTTGACAGAAATATGAATTGGTTTTTTCAAGAGATAAACGAAATGGTCAACCCCTTATCTAAACGAAGAGAAAAGAGAGAAGACTCAAATAAATAAAATCAGACATGGAAGAGGACACTGGGCCTGGTGGCCCACACCTGTAATCCCAGCACTTTGGGAGGCCAAGGCAGGCAGATTGCTTGAGCCCAGGAGTTCAAGACCAGCCCGGGCAACATGGTCAAACCCCATCTCTACAAAAAATACAAAACTTAGCCAGGTGTGGTGGCACATGCCTGTAGTCCCAGCTACTTGGGCAGCTGAGGTGGGAGAATCACTTGATCCCTGATCATGGCTGCAATGAGCCATGATCGGGTCACTGTACTCCAGCCTGGGTGACAGAGTGAAACTCTGCTTCAAAAGAAAGAAAAGAAATGGGATAAATTCCTAGGAACATAGATACCAAAACTGAATCAAGAAGAAATAAGAAAGCCAGAAGAGACCCATAGCAAACAAAACGATTGAATCAGTAATCAGAAACATTTCAATAAAGGAAAACACATAACCAAATAACATCGCAGGTGAATTCTACCAAACATTTAAAGGAAAACTAATACCATTCCTTCTGAAGTTCTTCCAAAAAGTAGAAAAATGAACATTTCCATTTTTATGAGGCCACCATCACCCTGAAATGAAAGCCAGACAAATACATCACAAGAAAATGACAAGCCAATATCCCTGATGAACATGAATGCAGACATCCTCACCAAAATATTAGTAAACTGAGTTAAACAGCCCACTGAAAGGTTCTTATACCATAACCAAGTGGAATTACCTCTGGGATTCAAGGATGGTTTAACATATACAAATTAATCATTGTGATACATCACACTAACAGAATGAAAGATAAAAATCACATAATCATCTCAATCGATGCAGGAAAAAGCATTTGAAAAAGTTCAGCATCCTTTCATGATGAAAACTGTCAACAAATGAGGTACAGAAGAAATTAACTTAGACATAAATAAAGCCTGTATATGAAAAGCCCACAGCTGACATCATACTCTGTGGTGAAAAACTGAAAGCTTTTATTCTAAGATCTGGAACTGAGCAAAGATGCCCACTCTCATCACTCCTATCCAACAAAACACTATAGGTCCTAACCAGAGAAATCAGGCAAGAAAAAGAAATAAAAGTCAGCTAGGTTGGAAAGGAAGAAGTAAAATTATCTCTGTTTGCAGATGACATGATCTGATATGTAGAAAATATCAGAGACTACACAAGTTTCAGGATATACAATTCAGCAAAATTATGATACAAAAGTAATGTACAGATATCAATTATGTTTCTACACACTAACAATGAATTATCTGAAAAGGAAATTAAGAAAACAATCTCACTTACGATAGCATCAGAAAGAACAAAGCTAATTAAGGGGTGAAAGGCCTATACACTGATAACTATAAAACACTGACAAAAGAAATTAAAGCAGACACAAATAATTGCAAAGATATGCCATGTTCAGAGATCGGGGGAATTAATATTGTTAAAATGTTCATACTACCCAAAGTGATATACAGATTCAATGCAATCCCTATCAAAAGTCCAATAAAACTTTTTGCAGAAATAGAAAAAACAATCCTAAAATTCATGTGGAACTACAAAGACTCTGAATAGCCAAAGCCATTTTCAGCAAGAAGAACAAATCTGGAGACATCATACTTTATGATTTCAAAATAGATTAGAAAGCTACAGTAATCAAAACATTATGGTACTAAAAGCAGACATATAAAGCAATGAAACAGAATAAAGAGCCCAGAAATAAACCCATGTGTATATGGTCAACTGGTCTTTGACATGGGTGCCAAGAATTTACAATGAGGAAATGATAGTTTTTTCAACAAATTGTGTTGGGAAAACTTGATATCCACATGCAAAACAATGAAATTGGATCCTTATTTTACACTATATACAAAAATCAACCAAAATAGATTAAAGACTTAAATGTCAGATCTGAAACTGTAAAATTTGTAGAAGAAAACATAGAGAAAATGCCTTCTGACCTTGGCCTTGGGCAATGATTTCCTAGGATATTATACCAAACTGAAGGCAACAAAAGCAAAAATAGACAAGCTAAGAAAAAAACTAAAAGAAAAAGAAACATCTGCACCTGGAAACTACAGAAAAGGATAAAATATTTGCAAACCATATATCTGATAAAGAGTTACTGTTCAAAACAAATGAAACTCCTATAACTCAATAATAAACATTAAAAACAAAAACAAATAACCTGATTGAAAAATGGACAAAGGAACTGAATAGACATTTTTCCAATAAAATACAAATGACCAGCCAGATCTGAAAAGGTGCTCAACATCGCTAATCGGTAGGGAAATGCAAATCAAAACCACAAAGAAATATCACTTCATACCTGTTAGGATGGCTATTATAAAATGAAAAAAGATAAATATATGCAAGGATGTGGAGAAAAGGGAACATTTGTACATCACTGGTGGGAATACAAATTGGTGCAGCCACTACAAAAAAACAGTATGGAGGTTCCTGAAAATCTTAAAAATAGAACTACCATATGATATGATCCAGCAATCTCATTTCTGGGTATGTATCCAAAGGAATTGAAATCAGAATCTTGAAGAGATATCTACACTCTCATACTCATTGCATCATTATTAACAATAGCCAATACTCAGAAGCAATGTAAATGTTCACGGATGGATGAATGGATAAATAATATGTAGATAAGACAAACCCACAGCCAACACCATACAGATGGGGAAATGTTGAAAGTGTTCCCTCTAAGAATGAGAACAAGACAAGGATACCCACTTTTACCACCTCTGTTCAACACAGTACTGGAAGTCCTAACCAGAACAATCAAGCAAGAGCAAGAAATAAAGGGCATCCAAATTGAAAAAAGAGGAAACAAACTATTTGTGTTTGCTGATGATATGACTGTATACCTAGAAAGCCCTAAAAACTCCTCCAAAATACTCCTAGATTTGATAAATGAATTCAGTAAAGTCTCAGGTTACAAAAGCAATGTACACAAATAAGTGCCACCATTATACACCAACAACAATCAAGCCAAGAATAAAATCAAGAGCTCAATCCCTTTCACAATAGCTGCAAAACAAAACAATACACCCCAACTAGGAATATATTTAGCCAAGGAGGTGAAAGCTCTCTCCAAGGAAAACTATAAAATACTGCTGAAAGAAATCATAGATGACACAAATGAATGTCAAATATATTCCATATTCATGGATTGGAAGAATCAATATCGTGAAACTGAACATACTGCCTAAAGCAAACTAGAGATTTAATGCAATTCCTATCAAAATACAAATCCTAAAATTCATATGGAATTTATAAAAGCCCAAATAGCCAAAACAATTCTAAGCAAAATGAACAAATCTGGAAGCATCACATTACCCAACTTCAAATTATACCATCAGGCTATAGGGGAAAAAAAAAAAAAAAAAAAAAACAAAAGAAGCAGCATGATGCTGGTATAAAAGTAGACACATAGACCAACGGAATAGAATAGAGAACCAAGAAATACAGCCAAGTACTTACAATCAACTTATCTTTGACAAAACATACAAAAATATGAACTAGGGAAAAGATACCCTAGTCAATAAATGGTGCTGGGAAAATTGGGTAGCCACATGTAGAAGAATGAACCTTGATCCTAATCTCTCACCATATACTAAAATGTATATGGATCGTAAGATGGATCAAAGACTTAAATCTGTGACCTGAAAACATAAAATTTCTAGAAGAAAACCTAGAAAAAACTCTTCTAGATATTAGGGTAGGCAAAGAATTTATGACTAAGACCCCAAAAGCAAATGCAACAAAAACAAAAATAAATAAATGAGACCCAACTAAACTAAAACACTTGTGCACAGCAAAATAAATAATCATCAGAGTAAAAAGACAATCCATAGAATGGGAGAAAATAGTTGTGAATTATGCATCAGACAAAGGACTAATCTACAAGGAACTCAAAAAATCAGCAAGAAAAAAAAATCTCCTCAAAAAGTGGGCAAATGACATGAACACTTCTCAAAAGAAGATACACAAATGGCCAACAAATACATGACAAAAGTGCTCAAGATCACTAATCATCAGGGAAATAAATGTCAAAACCACAGTGAGATACCCTCTTACCACAACTAGAATTGCCATTATTAAAAAGTCAAAAAACAATAGATATTGACATTAATGTGGTGAAAAGGGAACACCGATATACTGTTGATGAGAGTATAAATTAGTACAACTTCAATGGAAAACAGTATTAAGATTTCTCAAAGAACTAAAAGTACATCTACATTTGATCCAGCAATCTCAAGTGCTAAGTATCTACCCAAAGGAAAATAAGTCATTATATCAAAAAGATATCTGCACACATATGTTTAGCACAGCACAATTCACAACGGCAAAGACATGGAACCAACCTAAATCCATCAACTAATAAGTGGATAAGAAAAATGTAGTACATATACACCACGGAATAATACACAGCCATGAAAAGGGATAAAATAATGTCTTTTGCAGCCACTTGGATGGAGCTGGAGGCCATTATGCTAAGTAAAGTAACTCAGGGATGGAAAATCAAATACCATATGTTCTCTTATAAGTGGGAGCTAAGCTGTGGGTAGGCAGAGGTATGCAGAGTGGTATAATGGACATTGGAGACTCTGAAGGGAGGAGGGTGGGAGGAAGAGGTTGGGAGAAGGGTGGGAGGAGCATGAGGGATAAAAAATTGCGTATTAGGTTAAATGTTCACTACTTGGGTGGTGGGTGCACTGAAATCTCAGACTTCACCATTGTACAATTCATTCATGTAACCAAAAAATGACTTGTACCTCAAAAGCTTTTATATATATACACACACACATATATATGTATATATATGCTTTTATATATATAATATGTGTATATATATACACACATACACACACATATATAGAATACACATACATATTCTGTGTGTGTATATATATACACACACACATAGTCTGTACATATGTATTGGAATTTTAATCAGTGGAATTGGAATATTAATCAGTCTTTAAAAAAAGAAAATCTTGCTATTTGCAACATCATCATAGATGAACATGGAGGACATACTATATGAAAAACAAGGCATACACATACAGACAAATACTCATGATACCATTTATATGATTAACATAAAATAGACTCCTAGAAGCAGGATGAAATGGTGGTGCCGAAATAGAGAAAAAAATGGGCACATGCATACTTCATAATACGTTCCCCTTTTCTAGTTTTCTAACTCTAGTTGGCTTTTATTACTTGCCACCTAAAGAGCATTAACAAATATAGTGATCATTAACAAATATACCTGATCAATCTCTTAGGAGAAGGCATTACTGATGTTTTCTCATCACACAGGTAATATATTAGTTAGGGTTAGGTATTGCTGCATAGCATAGAAAAATAAAACAACCTTAGTTAAAATGAGATGGAACTTTATTCCCTCTTGTGTGAAACAAGGCTGAAGGTAGGCAACTCAGGGCTGATACAACAGTTCTTCAGTTATCATAAAACTAGGATCCTTATGTCTTTTGTGTGTGTGTGTGTGTGTGTGTGTGTGTGTGTGTGTGTTTGTTTTTGGCCACTCCTAGCTAAAAATTTGTCCCTCAATACTGCTTCATGGTTCAAGTTGTCAACTAAAGGCCCAGCCTTCATGTTTAAGTTGCAGATCCAAAGAAGGAGGAAAGGCAGAGGGGCAGAAAGAAGCTCCCAGGCAATCTATTTTATGCTGCTTTCATAGAAGTTCCTCTCAACAGCTCCTATTTCTGTCTCATTGGCTAATATTGAGTCAACTGGCTACCCCCAGGTCCTAAAGGGCATGGAAAAATGTCTTTTATCTGGACACATGGCAGCCCAAAGATACAAGGGTTCCCTGAGAAAGAAGAATGAGAAAATGGAGAGTGGGTAGAGAACTAACAGTCCCTGCAAGTCACACAGGACACTGAGCTATATCCACCAGGAGTGAAAGGGTTTTCTATTTAAAAGCACACAAATCTACTCAAGTTAACTGAAATGGTGGTTTATCGAAATTCTCCCCAGCAAGTGCCATTAAAGAGTGAGAGGTGGAGAGACCACTGAATCCATGACCACTCTCCCTCAGGAAGGGGATGAGGGAAGGCACAGGCATGAGGTAATAAAAATGTGCTGCCTGGGTTCACAAAGCAGCAATTGTTTTAAGGGTCTTAAATTTCCTTTGAGATATTTACATGGAACCAATATCTCTCCTGCTTCCTCCTATAGAGATGGTGTGCATTGTTTCTTCTCAGGAAGCATGCAAAATGGGTTAGTTGGCAAACAGCTAAAGTAAGTTCTCTGGAGACTCTTTTTGTCTTAAGCAGATGCTGCGTCTCTGTGAGGCAATCTGTAGAGAAAAATGCATCCTTTCCCAATTGAGCAAGAAGTCAAAGGATCAGGGGAGTCTCCAAAGCCCCCATGTGTGTTAACCCGAAGCACAGAGGTGAAAAGAGCAAAGGGAATTTGAAGAAGATTAGGAAGGAGTTGGGAAAGAGGGTCACACTCTCAAAAGTGAGTGCTGTATTTTTTTAATGTCAGATCCATTGCCTGCAAACTGCCAGTAATAAAAAGAAGATACCAGCTCACCTTCGGACGTGCAGATACTTCTGAATTTATGAGAAAGGACATCTGTGGAGCATGAAAAAAAATACATTAAGAGCAGGCAAGATTTTCTTTTGGAAGCTTTCTGGACAAGGAACTGAGATTTTTTTCCCCCTGGTTCATAGTGGGAATATGACAGTTAAAAGCATGCTTTGGAGTCAGTGGGGGCTCTCTGAATTTGGTTCAGTCTCTTAAAATCTCCACCCGCATCCCAACTCACTGCTGCTGTTTGTTCACCATGCAAAAAGCATCCAGGCCTACAGGAATAGTGTGGCTGATGCCTGCACCCTCCTGGAGAAAAGAACTGTTTCCTAATTCACCTGAGATGCCCTCTGGTCACCAAGATGTTTTCTGAGGTGTTGCTATCTCACCCAACGGGCACATATGGTCAGTTAGTTACCTTGCTGCTATTAACATATTTAAGTTGGTGGGGGGGTTGTTTCTCTTTTATCACAATTCTAGCAGTTGCATTATTTTCCAGAGGTTATGGTGCTTGAGTATTATTTGGGAAATATGTACATTCTTAATTACATTTTAAGAAAACCTCAGGACTTATCAGAAGCAGACATGAATTTTGGAAAAGAGAAATAATTGCAATTTTATTTTCTAGCAAAAAGTCAAGGACCAATATAAGGGCTAAGAGTATGTTTTGGAGTCACAGAGTTGAATCTTGGTTAAACCACTTAATTGCTGTGTGCTTGTGGGCAAGACACTTGGCTTCTCTGTGCCTCAGTTGCCATGTAGTATATTAATGCAAGAGTTTGTTAATTGCATTAGTGAATTAAAACAGTGCCTAGCACATTGTAAGACCTCTATAAATGTTAGCTATTATTATGAATGACCAGAATACCACTTGCTACTGAATAAGATATCTTTCTCAATGTCCTCTCTGATTTCAAGAAAGCTGAACACATAAAGGAAACCTCTTTTCCCAACTTGCTTGGACAACGATACGGGTTTAATCCATATTCTCTTCACTTACTGCTCAGAATTCTTGGGTAAAACTTCCTGTTTTTAGTGAATATTCACACTACTAGACATCTCATTCTCTTATTTGAGGAGATGTAAAACTAAGTATTTACTTAAAAGATTGTAACAGTTACCATCTTGTCCCCTGAGATCCTCTTTGCCTCACCCATCTCTGAGAGTCTTGGGTGTGGCGGTCACCAGTTCTGTGCAGACAATGCGGACTGCGCGCCTGACATGGTGCACCTCTCTTCGTGCTTCTTCACACACATACTGCTCTATACTGCTCTTTTTGCCTGCTGCCTGGGGAAGTCTCTATCATTGCTAAAGCATAAACAACCAGGAAGAACAGGGGAGTTAACTTCCCCGTGAGTTGAACCTTTACCTAAATGTGAGAAGGAGACATCCGATGAATTCTTCTGTCTTCCTCATCCTGGGTGGACTGTCCTGACAAGCAACTATCCATAAGGTGCCTCAGAAGATGGCCCTGCGAGATCCAGCAATCACTTGCACTCGATGCCAGAGGCTGGACAACTTGGAAACATCTCACATCATCTCTCCCTCTTTCCCTGCCTGCGGCCCATTTTCCCTCACTTCTGCTCCCCTGGGATCACAATCGTGAATAAAGTCGTGGCACTTAGTCTTTTGCCTCAGGCTCTGCTTCCTGGGGAGCCCAGTCTACAGCAAAATCTATAATTTTAACTTTTAAGAGAGATGAGCTTCTTTTCAAACTGTCGTCATTTATTTTGCATATTTGCATATTAGAAGCTCCTGTCTTGTTTGATGCATTGATTCTTTACAGGGATTTGAATCTTCATACCAACAGAATTCTTTATGAAAATTTGATTTAACTATTCAGAAACTTCTTCAGTGATATTTTTTTCTCTGTGGAGTCTGAAGAAATCCTAGATATAGAGCAAACTTGTTGAGATATACATCAAATTGCGAATCTGAGAATGGTCACCTCCACTCTTGGCTGGCAGCTGTCAGTCCTAACCCCACCTAAAATGCCTGATACACTTTCAAGATTATTTGTCGTTGAGACCTCATCACTCTACTCCGCTGAACCTTTAGGAGTTTCAGATATGCTTTTGCAAATACTTTAGGTATTCCTGTCTTCTTTAATCCCCTTTATGTCAATAGGATGGCCTACCTTTCTTTAATCTCTTTACAATGGCATTCTTCTACCCCCTGCCCCACTTCTTGCAAATAATTCCAGGATTCCCCGCATTTACTGTCACATAATGGCTCGAGTATTTATTGTTATTTATACATACCGAGTGTCACATGTAACAAGATATGATATGAATTTGACTCAGGTGTATTGGGACTTTCTAAATAAGCCTTAGCTCAATATTATTCACCAGGAAGCCATTTATTATTGAGTTATGTTTATGACTGTATGGCTATATAGAAAAATAATACCTGCTAAAAGACTCAGCATGTTTTAATGGCTCTTTACTTTCTCTTCTTTCTCCTCTGCTGACTTGAGCTCTTTTCCTATTTTTTCCTCTTACTGAGTGGCTAATTCTTCAGATAGGGGGCACTCTTATTTCCACTCTCTCTGTTTGTTCTGTCTCTTCTTTAATGATAGGAACACAAGTGTAATGTAAGAGAATAGTTTGAAGTATTATCCTCAGCCACTTTCCTTGGTAAATCTTCCCACCACCTCCTTCCCTCTCCAACTGAGAGGGTAGTGAGGTATTCTTTGCTCACTATCCAGAATGTAGAGATGCAAGGAGAACACAACAGAAACCAAAGTTTAGTTTCTGTGTTCTTAATATAGAATTTCTAAACTCAACATGTTGGGAGGAAAAAAAAAAAAAGGAGGGAGGTGGGATATTTTGAACTCCCTGTACGTCACTATTGAATAATGACAAATAAGATTCTTAAGGACATAGGGAATAAAAATTTTGTCATATAAATTGGCTTGGAAGAAGACATGCTGAGCCCTTTTCTTTCATACAGGAGAAAATCTGGGCCAGGCGCGGTGGCTCACGCCTGTAATCCCAGCACTTTGGGAGGCCGAGGCGGGCAGATCACTTAAGGTCAGGAGTTTGAGACCAGACTGGCCAACACAGTGAAACCCCATCTCTACTAAAAAATACAGAAATTAGCCAGGCCTGGTGGTGCACGTCTGCAGTCCCAGCTACTCAGGAGGCTGAGGCAGGAGAATCGCTTGAACTCAGGAGGCAGGGGCTGCAGTGAGCCGAGATGACTCCACTGCACTCCAGCCTGAGTGACAGAGCAAGACTCCGTCCCAAAAAAAAGAAAAGAAAAGAAAATCTGAATTCCTTGAGAGACGGAGGAGAGGCAGAGAGGAGAGGGATAGAATTAGACATTCTTGTGGGTCTCTTAGAAGGATCTATGCATCCCCTGCATCCAGCTCCACTCCCACTCCCCAGATGTAGTCATACAATGCTGAAAAGTTTCCCCAAAGCATCTTAGTGCTCTATCAGGGCAGTAGAAATAGTAGCTTGTCTTTTCTAAGTAGAGAGGGTCTGCAGTACCCAAACTACTTTCTCATGATCCTGCAATGGTGCTACAGAATCGGGTCTGCCTTGGGAGGGGGCTCTGCAGTAGCTGTGAGGGGGTGAGCAAAGCTGAAACGGCCTTGCATTTGGGCAATGAGGCGAGCTATGATATGACTTTCAGGAACTAATGACCAAGATCAAACATCGTCGTGGATGCCACAGGAGACTATGGGTGCTGTGGATGAGGAGTGTGGCCTGAGAAGTTGTAACCACTATGAGCGTTAATTGGGACTATTAGATAGGAGAGTTCTTGAAAAGCTTGTGACAGATTGAAGACCTGCTATATGCTCAAGCCTCCTCGGGGTCTAGATAGTCACTGTCACTTGATACTGGGACTTCTGTAGTTCTACCTTGGAAGCTGGAGGTGAAGTCCTCTTTTCTTACTTTGCTGGAGTCCTCTAAACCGCTTAATTTGTCACCCTACATCCACCATGTCCAATGAACACCATTATAAAAGTAAATGGAGAAGTCACTGTGCTTAGAGAATTTAGCATCTAATGTTCAGGGGCTCATCTTTCCCTTGCTAGAAGTCTGTGCTGTCCCTTCACGGTGCCTTTCTTCCATAAAAGGAAACAATAATATTTATATCCTATTCATAGGAAGATGGAAGTGCATTACATGAACATACGAGCTCTAATGGACTTTAAGTTCTAAGGAGAAAGTTGCTGAACAAAGACAATGTGCTTTTTAAAAACTGACCATTGCACACAGAGCCAGATACTTTAACACTACTGCATTCTTTATTTCTCTTTTTTTTTTTTCTACAAGATGTCATATTGTATCTTTGCAAGGCTTCCAGCAAACAGGAGGGCTCATCAATTCAACCTAAAGCTATTAAAATGTTACTTTGTTAGCAATAATTAAGGTGTGCAGCCAGGGCTCCCTGTAGATCACACTCAGAGTCAGGGTCATATTTTTCTCCTATAGCACCTCAGATATCTTAAATTACCAAGTAGACAGGGGAGGAGGGGCAAGCTGGGGGCTGGGCAGGAAAGGAGAAAGGGAGGAAGATCCTTGCCTTACACATAAAAGTAGAAATAATAAATGACGTTTTTCCTATGAGAAAAGAAGGGATTGGCATAGGACTGTTTTCTTATGCCAAGCCCTCATAAAAGTTTTTAAAAATATTTTCTCTCAATCTGTTGAAATGTTTAAAAACAAATGTTAGTCTGATTTTTTAAAAAAGCATTTTTAAATTAGACTTTTTAAGTCTTCAGAGGCACTAAAATTCTCCTTCAGCTTTGGCTGATAAAATATGTACATTCTATATACCACAGCACCAGGAAACGTTACGTCCTCTATGTCATGTTTTCTTCTTCCTTTTGTTTTCCTTCTTAATCTTATTTCCATCTCTGGGTTGTGTCTTTAGCTGCACAAGGAAACTGCACTTCATTGCTCTTTCTTTTTCTGTTCTTTTATTCACCCCACCCACCTCGTAATACTCTCATGAAATCAGAAAGTCATGAAATGTAGTCAAAGAAAGCTTTCTATAGAAAAATCCCTTGTATGAAAATTTGAGGTTGCGGGGTATTCAAAGGAAGGTTCATGGAACCTTGGAACTCAAGTTTATGAGGAAACACTAGAAGCAAAAAAAAGGCTGGGACTATGAAACCTGGAAATAGAGTCAATTATCTAATGTGAGGCTGATAATGGGTAAAAATATCTTCCTGTTTCTGATTCTTATTCTCCGTGTGTGCATAAGGACTCTAGGGTACAGGAAATACATTGCACTGTACATTGAAGATGTTTTTGACCATGAAAGACATCCAGGATCCTTATGAACTTATGGGGTAGAAGTTTGATGCAATGGAAATAGTTTCAAATGTGGAGATGGGAGTCCTAGGTCTTATTAGCTCTGCGACATTGACCTCAACATCTAAGTGTCTCCTTTTTTCATCCATTAAATGGAGATACCTCTTACCTCACAGTGTTGTTATGATAATTAAATCAGATAATGTATGTAAAAGAGCACCATAGATCATAAAGTGGTATCCCACCATTATTTTTGTTAAGTTCCGTGGTAAATTGGGTTCTCTATCCCAATTCTTTGTCCCTGGTCACATGACTGCTTGGACAATGAAATTTGGGCAGACAGTATATCAGCTGCCAATTCCTTGCGTCAGCCTGAGAGGTGCCACACATTGCTGCTCTCCCTCCTGCACCTTGCCATTGTCATGAGAAAAGTATGCCCTGACTAGCTGACTGGTCCTTGAAAGATGAAAGATCTAACCTGTACCTTAGGGGAGTGGTTCTCAAATGTTAGTAGCAGAATGACCTAGAAAGCTCATTAAATCACAGATTGCTGGGACCCAGCCCAAGAGTTCCTGATGCAGTGGGTCTGGGGTGAGGTCTGATAGTTTGCATTTTAAATAAGTTTCCATGTGTTGGTGAGGCTGCTAGTCCAGTTGTTTTTGGAACTTGCTCCCTTCTTTCCTCCCCTCCTTCCTTCTTTCTTTCCTTCCATCCTTCCTCCCTCCCTTCCAGTGTATATACCAAGCCTCTATCACAGGTCATTTGTGTTCTAAAAGAGACTAATAGGTACAATTTTATCCTATCAATGGTGTGACTGAATTTAAAATTCAGTTTCAAAGTTGCTTCTGAAGAACATTTAAAATAGTTTCTAATTACCAGAGTGAGAACAGAGAGACAGAGTAGGGAAAAGAATGAAGCCTCAGAACCACAGACTTAGAGATGCCCAATGATGCCCAGACCATAGCAGTCAACTCCCAGGGTAGCTTGAGGACATGTGAGCTAAATCAATGCCCACTGTTGCACAACACTAAGGATCTGTGGTCATTACATAGCAATAACTGACCAACATAAGGTCTTTACTCAAACAAGTTATAGATTAAAGAATATATGATTGTCTTTGCAGTAACCAGGCTTCTGAAAGTGAGGCAAGAAATAACCCCTAGATTATAACTGTTGGGCAGTTCTGAAAGTCTTTAAAAGGCCATGGGACATTGATTTTTCCTAGGGAACAATCTCCCGCTTCTTCTATTTATCAAGTTTCCTCTGCTCCATCCTGTTCCTTTGTCTATTTCTCTGCTCTCACTGTAAATGTTCCTAGAGATTTGTCAAATATTTTTCAGAAGCAGATTTGAAGGCATATTCTAAATTCAGCTATACTAGTGACTGATGGAATGAACTTGTTTCCACCTGTAATATGAAAATGATGTACCCAGTGGAGGGAAGAAAGCAGGGAAGAAAGAGAAGGAGGGAGGGAAGGAGGAAGGATGGACTTGCAGAGCCCCATAGAGTCTGAGGAGCTCTCTGTTCAATGACCCACCGCATCAATTTTTATCAATCTCCCTGAGTGTCCACTTGAGGGACAGGAGAACCAGTGGGAAGGTAGGACTTCTGCTACTCTAGGTGCCATTCTGTGTTTGAGGAACTGGTTATCTGGTGTGGATGTGCAGCAGACAACTTCCTTCTCTAGATTGTAAGCTCCTCAAGGGCAGAGATTTTTGTTCCATTCACTGATGAATCTCAAAAATCTACAGTAGTGCCTGGAACACTAGGCATTCAACAAGTATTTGTTGAACTGAAAATGAACTGAATTGCCCTGAGACCAGGCCATGGACAGTTTCTGGAAGTAGCAGGTTACCAGGCAGATGAACTATCCCCCCAGCCTCACAAAGCCAGCACCCTCTAGTAAGGTCACCAACTCACAGCTCCCAGCACTGCCCATCCCCGTAACAGCAGTGACACCTGATTTCAAGAGCCAGATATTCCACTTATTATATTCAACTGCTTCTTTTTCTCTTGAATCCTTTTTATTAGTGCTCTCATTTTCCACTTGGTTTCATTTCCTCTAAGCCTTTACCCCTCCATTATTCCTTACTGTGACAACATTATCACACGGCAATTATGACAGTTTTTGCTGTTATGAAGTATTTAATCTGCTTTTCATGTCAACATTGAGATGGAGATGGCATAGTATTTTACACCTTTGGAAACTGAGGCATAGGGGAGATGAGTAATTTGCCCAACATCACCTGGCAAGCAGGTGGTGGAGCTGAAACTTAAGATTGCTAACAGGAGTGTTCGCGCTACTCATCCACACTGCATAAAAAGTGTTTGGTTATTTTCTGGGCCAGTGTTAAGCCTGTGACTCTGGTAATCCCTATTTAGGTCTCTGGGACTATAAAGCAGAATGTTAACTGCCATGCTTCATCAGAGTGACAAAAAGTCTCCCACTTCTAGAAGACTCTACAGCTTGCGAATCACCTTCAAACACTGTCCCATTTGATAATGAAGGACCCTCCCTAGTTAAAGTGATGGCTTTCTTGACTGACTCCCTCAAGTTCTGCAAGCAAAAAAAGTACCCAGAATGTCACAGTGATAAATAATGCTACATTGATTCTGCCGCTTTCCAAGTCCCACAGGTCCCTGGATTGAGCTGGGCTGCAGCCCTAAAAAAGTAGATGATTCTGTGTGTCTCAGACTGGAGTCTGAAAGTGAGATCATTAAAAATGGTGCAAGAGTAGGGAGCAAGAGGCAGCAGGAACGGGAAGTCTCCACACCACTGAGGTAAATGCTGACAGGAGTATGCACAGTAAAATATTTTGCTACGAAGCAGAATTACTTCAAAGACTGATGGACTTGCTCGCGAGACCCACTCACATTTATGAAGGTCATAAGTTACAGGCGTCCAGCTCACTCACAGGAGCGCAGCCATCACCTTTTATGGGTGAAACTTCCTGCAATATATTAAACTCTCCAGAAAACAGACAAGGGGTTTATGGCAAACGATAACTTTAATGCCCAGAAACCATTCGGTGATTTTGGGAGGATTATTAGTAACAAGGGCAAGATGCTGAGTCGTTTCCAGGCACTAGGCTCTCTCTCTCCTGCCTGCTCATGCCAATCCTCTTTTCTCCTCTGAATGCTGGCCAGAAATGTGGACCCCGAGCCCCACCTACAGTAAGAGGGGATGTGAGGAAGCAGTGGGTGAAAGAGGGCTGACCTTTATTGGCTGAAGAGTAGACATGGCCCTGAAGAGAAGAGGGGCCTCATCGGAATCCTTAGGCTGGAACCGGGACTATTGCTGAGAACCCTTAAAGGACAGGTGGTCACAGAGACACCCAATATGACTGCAACTTGTTGCCAGGAATCAGGAGCTGTTCCTGTATGAGTCCCCAACCACCCCTCATTTGGAGGAAGTTATAAAAAGGACAAGGCTGGGGTCACTTTAAGAAATGCTTTGCTCTGCCTGATTTAGAAGAATCCCTGAAGGCCTTTTCCATTAAAATCTGAGCACTTTTGAGTTGGTTTGTTCCAAGTCCTCCTCAGAAATGCCTTCTAACCTCAGCTGTCACAGCTGTATGCAGATGGCTGTTGGCTGGTGGAGGGGTTGTCAGAAGGCAGGCCAAAAAATCTGGGCGTGGAGGAGTCTGCAAAATGTCCCATCCAGGAGGCTCAGACTCGGTGACTCCACAGCACATGGCATCTCATTTCCTAGGGTCGGGAAAGGGCAAGAGCACTGGACTGGGAGTCAGGAGTTGTGCATTAAAGTCATAATCTTGGATCATATGCACATCAATCACGGCAACTCTCAGGGGTTTTGTTTCCTGGCTCGTAAAAGAGATGGCCAAGATACTCCCATGGAGTCCTTTATTGCTGTACTCTCTGATCATGACTTCTTGCCTGGGTTCTCACCAAACAAACACTGGCAGCACTCAGAACCAGTTCTCCAAATGGGATTTAGCCTTTTTTTGTTTTCCCTATGGAACTTTTTATAAAAAGTATGTTTAGATCATTCTTAGTGACTGAGCATCAAACTCTGGAATCCCCTTGAAGAGAAAAGGGAAGAGGCTGGGTGCGGTGGCTCACGCTTGTAATCCCAACACTTTGGGAGGTCGAGGCGAGATCACGCCACTGCACTCCAGCCTGGGTAACAGAGTGAGACTCAGTTTCAACAACAACAAAAAAAAAAGAGAGAGAGAGAAGGGAAGAAACAAAAGCAGAAAGTACCCTGTCAGGAAAGTACAAAGACCTGGCTTTTAGTTCTCATGGAGTCTTCAACTGGCTGTGCATTGCTTCTTGAGTTGCACTTCTACTTCCTCCTCCATACACTGAGCAGGATAATAACTGCTTACACTTATGATGGTTTACTATGTGTTAGAAAGTGTTCCAAGAGCTTTCCATGTGTGTTTTGTATATTCATTTAATCCTCACAACTCTTTGAGGTAGAGATTATTATTATCCCCATTTTACAGATCAAGGTGTAGAAAGGTTTGGTAACCTGCTCAAGGTCTTACAGTGAGCAAGAAGCAGAAATTTAAAACTCAGGCTGTCTGGCTCAGAATCCAGCATTATACAGCCGAGATTTTTAAGTCCTCTAGGATGCTAGTTCACAAACTCTTGTGTTTATCTGCATGATCTGTGAAGCGTCACAAACTCTTGTGTTTATCTGTATCATCTGTGAAGCATCTAAAATATTCAGGTTCTGAACTGTCTTCTAGGGATTCTGATTTAGCAGTAATGTGACAGGTTCTAGGACTCCGTATTTGTATCAAATGTCAAAGGCACCTAAATTAGGTGATTGAAAAGTCACAGCACTCTGAGACGCACTGTTCTAGAGTAGCTCCATATGTTTTAGGAGCCTTTGCAGGGAGTTAGGGACAGATTGAGTGGGTGGACGACATCTTCCTGTCTTTGAAGACTTTCCCATCTACTTTGGGAGAAACCCCATAGACAGCATATTAAATCACAAGGTGGCTTAGAACTCCCGCCCCTTCCCATCAGGTGGCTGGTCCTTTTCATCCCATCCAGGTACAACTCAAACAGTAGCAGCCTCACCTCTAGTACACTGGGGCAAGGACTCATCTCCCTGGAGTCCCTCGCCTGTCTGCTGCTTCTCCACTCCTGTGACCTTTGGCTCTCAGCATAGTCCAGGGCCATGGGGCAGCTCCAGGATTGGGGTCAATGGAGGGGTGGACTCAAGGCAGATTTTACCTCCCTTTCCTTCATGTGAGTGCAAAAGGAAAAGGCAAAGCCATCTGCACCCCAAGGGACAAGCTTTATCCAGGGAGGGTACTCTCTGGTAACTGCTTGAGGAAGTAACCAGGCAGTATGACAAACTATTTGTTTCTCTTCTTTATGAAGGAGATACTATCCTTCCAGTTGCTGACAAAAACTTTCACATTCCTTCTGCTTTCCCCCAGTGCACATGTGGGAGAAAATGCGTACATGAACGTGCACACAGATCAAGCCCTCTCTCCGCCTACCCCCATCTGTGCATCTGAACCAGCCACCTGCACCCACTGTAACCCATCACTCTTTTTCATGGATCTGGCTGTGGCTGTGTGTTTGGTTGTCTATTAGGGTGTCTCTAGCTCCCATCATACCTTCCTGTCTTTCTTTGTTATTAACTCCAGGTCATCTGTTCCTCGAGGACAGGAGTTGATTTCTGCAAACTTCCTTGTGTTATGTTCACATTCAAGTTACCAGGTATGTAGGCCTTTAATACAAACATGGCTCATGGGTGAGATTCATTTGATGCTTCTAGAGTCCAAAGAACTTTTCTTTTATATACGTACAGCTATCTGTCTTTCAAAAATGTTCTAAAGGGAAAGTTTCTGATGCTATCAGCAAAGTTCGAAAATCACTTGAATTTTTTTCCAATATCTCGGTTTTAAATAATCCAACATAGTGTTGTCCCCCAGTTTTCTGACACCCCAAACGGTTTGCATGATATTCACCAAATAATTGCCAAAAATATTTAACAAGACTGCACTAAGTTTACCAATGAGACTTAATGGACATGAGTTTTTTAAAACAACGAAAGTACATATAAAACACTGTTAGTAGATAAATATTAGTTATCATCAATACTATAATTATTAAAATAATTAATAAGGTAATTACTATTTTAAAATGTTTCCCATTGTTAATATCAGTCTAAAATGTGAATTTTTATGACTTTTCCAATAGATTCATATAACTGAATTTCTAGCCAGTTCACACTTCTTTATCTTGTTCCTAAGGATATCATCTAAAATACTGTCAAATATCTTGCTGAAATAGACATGTGGCATTTTCCTGATATGTCAGTCTAATAATCATAGCAAAATAAAGACATGCATTGGGGATGTATGAATTGTTCAAAGTAAATCTATGCTAATCTTTGAGACTACTCCTTTCTTTTATAAATACTCTTTATGTGTTAATTTTCTATTTGAGAATTTTCCTAAACAATACACATTTATTTTATAGTATGCAGTTTCTAGCTTCAATCATTTTCTCTTTCTTGATAACTGTCATAGGCTTTTACTTTTCTTATCTCATATTTGATAGGGTTTCTCAAAGATCTCGGCTCTTTAGTCCTGTCTGAACGCTGTCTATTTACTAACAGGAGGAGAACAAAGTCCTTTCATCTGCACCTAGGCACTAGGACTCCTGCAAAGAGCTGAGGTCTTTTCCTACCACTTCCACAGCTAACTTGGGCTGTAATTCCTTTCTGCTGTGAGGGTCTTATCTTCGAATAAAAATAGAAGTAAATGAAGCCTTAGAAATTGTCCTCCATCTTGGATAAAGTGTAAGTGAGGTTCGGCAAGTGCTGAATGCCCTGAAAAGTGCCCATGCCACACGGAATTAGACCAGCAAAGTGCCGTGCCACACAGAATTAGACCAGCGAGGCATGTTTCTCTCTGAGCATCAGTAGGAATACTTCATCATCCTTAGAACAGCTTGCATGGGAGAAAGTGCTCCTTAAGTTCTGATCTGCTATCCTTCCCGGAATATCTTGGTTCACAAAAGTATGATTCTTTCATTTCATCTGAAATTTCACTTGTTCCTTAAAGAAGCAGAGGCAGAAATAATTTCTGGATGTTTTTCATTTAAATACGCTGAACAATCTTGTTCAGGAAACACATTCTAGTATCTAAGCCTCAATTGTGATACTAGAGATTTTAGTTTATGGCTTCTTGTTCTTTCTTCAGTGAGCTGGAGGACATCTCACAAACACTGACATTCTGTGTTAGGTGATGAATATGCTTCCTATAAATAAAGAATAACAACGGGTTATCTACTGAATGGTAAGTATGATACCAAACGCTGCGTGCCATGGACTGAATTGTGCCGCTTCCAAATCCATACGCGGAAGCCCTAAGCCCCAGTGTGACTGTGTTTGGAGATTGAGATTTTAAGGAGATAATTAAGGTTAAATGAGGTCATAAGAGTAGGGCCCTGATCTGATATTGATATCCTTATAAGAAGAGACACCAGGCCGGGTGCGGTGGCTCACACCTGTAATCTCAGCACTCTGGGAGGCCGAGGTGGGCGGATCACTTGAGGTCAGGAGTTTGAGATCAGCCTGGCCAAAATGGTGAAATCCCTTCTCTACTAAGAATACAAAAACCAGCCAGGCATGGTGGCAGGCACCTGTAATCCCAGCTATTTGGGAGGCTGAGGCAGGAGAATTGCTTGAACCTGGGAAGCGGAGGTTGCAGTGAGCTGAGATGGTGCCATTGCACTCCAGCCTGGGTGACAGCAAGACTCTGTTAAAAAAAAAAAAAAAGACACCAGAGAGCTAATGCCTTCTCTTCTCCTCCTCCCCCTGCTCCTTGTCTTCCCACTCCTCCTTTCCCTGACCCTATCTTATGAAGACACAGCAGGAAGGTGGCCATCTGCAATCCAGGAAGAGAGCCCCCACCAGAAACCCATCCTGCCGGGCCTTGATCTAGGACTTCCAGCCTCCAGAACCACAAGAAAATTAATTTCTGTTGCTTAAACCACCCAGTCTGTGGCTTTTTATTACGACAATTTGAGCAGTTGTATATGCTGTGAAAAGAGTATAGCCACTGGATAAGTACTGTACTTACATTTTAAACCTAACCAAAGTTAGGCTCCTAATTGTTGGTTGATCTTGGACAAGTGATTATCCTCTTATCATCCTTCTTCATATATAAAACAGGGCTAACTTTATGAGACCTGTCTCACAGGATTATTTTTTAGATTAAAGGAACAATGTGTGAAGCCAGTTGTTTTCATGCTTTGCTGCAGATTGGAATCATCCGAGGATCTTCTAGAAAATACTGATGCCTGTCTCTCATCCCCAGTTATTGTGGATTAACTGGTATAGGGCACTGAGAGTTTTAAAATCTTCCCAAGTGATTGAAATATGCAACAAAGTTTGGGAACCAAGGTATTAAAATATTAGATACAGAACAGGTATCTGTTAAATAGTGGCTTTTCCCCCTTTGCTTTTTTTTCCCTGATAATACAGAAGCAATGTGCTCTATTTCTTATATCTGAGTGGAACAAGATGCGTCATTTTGGTAAGAACTGACGGCCTGAACAAGATAAAGTTCTTGCTGTCATGGGGCTGACATTCTCATGGAGCATCTTTTCATATAAATATTGCTTCTATAGTCATCTCCCATGTTTAGACTGTCCAGGTTCCTGAAGATCTGCAGTCTTTGCTAATTTCTCATATCAGGATGCACACTTGTCTTCAATCTCCCTCTTTGCTTCTCCCCTGCCACCCCTGGCCTCCAGTAAACACACCTCTGGCTAGCACCTATTTCCAGCTTCCAAGTCTCTCAGATCCAGGATAGCTGCTGTGAGAAGTAAGTGGATGCACCTCCCAGCTGGTCTGTCACTTGGTGGAAAGGACGCACCTGCCTTCTGCCCCTTAGGGTTATCTCACAGCTGGGTACTCTCAAGGGACACCCTGCCTCCTTTACTCCTACATTTCAACATGAAATTACTCACTTATCTAACTTCTCATTCTTTGGAGGCAACTTATCTCCAGGACTTGAAAACTAATCAACAACTAGGTATTTGTCCAAATTTTGTAATTTGGGAATTACAAAATGACCAGTGCCTTTTACCCCTTAGTTCTGATTGTCATTGACTTGCAACATCTCATGAATCAGTTTCTGGGGCAAATCTGCCCTGAGTGGTTTCTTCTGCCAACACCATATTGCTTTCTGAGGGGTCCTTTTGGCATTGTCTTAAATTGAATTCAAGTTATGAATGTGGAATTCTAAAATCGCAAGGCACATGGATGGTACCAGAGAAGATGAATGCTGACATCCTACTGGGGTTTGAGCTCCAAGACTGTCCCGTAGAAGGGTTTCTAATAGAAATGGAGAAGAGGAGATATAGCAAAACTACCTACAAACTTAAAAAATATACATGCGCATCCTCCCCTCTGGTTCTACTCTACCCTGGTTGGCTGAAGGGGAATACTCAGTGTGTTTATTTGGGAAAAAAATCTTCATCAACCACTGCATCAGTAACTTTGTTATTACCATGCCTTTAAGAATTACTGATTTAGTGACCAAGTATACTTGGCTCTAAATCAGTTCTTTCCAACCTCTGCTTGATCATTAGAATCATTCCCATAGCTTCTACAAAACACAGATTCCCAGGTCCCACCCCAGATTGCTAAGTCAGAATTTTTTTAAGTATAGTCTATCCTACCCATATTCGTGGGTTCTGCATGCACAGATTCAACCGACTTTAAATGAAAAATTGTTGAAAGCAAAGAAAATCACAATAAAACAAAAAATAATAGAAAAATTTAAAAGTATAATATAACTATTATTTATAGCATTTACATAGTATTAGGTATTATTAGTAATCTGGAGATGATTTAAAGTATATAGGAGAATGTGTATAGATTATATGCAAATACCAAGCCATTTTATATGAGGATCTTGAACATCTGAGGATTTTGGTATCCGAGGGAGTCCTGGAACCAATTCCCCCGGGATACTGAGGGACAACTGTAGTATCAGAAGACTGTAATTAGAAAAAAAGGCTCCAGGTGATTATGGCATTAGCCAGGGCTGAGAAGCATTGACATGGTAAGTAAGAGCCTGGATGTTGCTTTTCTCTTCCCGCCATCTTGGCTCCTGTGGAGGCCTGCTGGGAACAGGACTTCTAAAAGAAAATATGTTTGAGAGGCTGTGGTCCAAGGCCGTTTTTACTGGCTATGAGCAGGGTCTCCGGAACCAAAGGGGAGCACACAGCTCTTCTTAAAGCTGAAGGTGGTTATGCCCGAGATGAAACAGAATTCTCTTTGAACTAGAGATGTGCTTACGTATACAAAGCAAAGAACAACATAGTGACCCCTGGCGGCAAACCAAACAAAACCAGAGTAATCTGGGGAAAGGTAACTCGGGCCCACGGAAACAGCAGCATGGTTCGTGCCAAATTCCAAAGCAATCTTCCTGCTAAGGCTATTGGACACAGAATCCGAGCGATGTTGTACCCCTCAAGGATTTAAACTAAGGAAAAGTCAATTAATAAACGTGGATTTGCGCTCTTTAAAAAAAAGAGCCTGGATGTTGCACCCAAATGTGGAATAAATCTCTGTAGGTGTTGCAGCACCTAACACCTTACATCTGAGGGGTGTTCATAAATCATAATCAAAAGTTGCCATTATTGAGAACCTGTTGTATGTATGTAATGTACCGGGCGCTTTATATGCATTATTTCACTCAGTTCTCACAATAATCAACTTCATGCATAAAGTTCAGAGAGATTAAGGTTCCCTGTGTCAGAATCCAGATTGCCACCCAGGGCTGATTCCACAGTTCATGCCTACCTCACACCACATTCTCCCCACCCCATGAGTGTTGAATGCAGCATGACTCATCAATCTTTTAGCCCATCCTAAAAACCAGACCCCCTAGTCTCAAATGAACAGTCATTCACTGCCTCACAGACACCTAAAATTAAGACACTTAAGCATGTAAAGGCAGACAAAACTGCACAATTCCTGGTAAATGACCGCATGGGAGATTTTAGGTGGCCAAAGATAGGAGACTTCCAAATTTAAAGTTTTAAGCATTCATCATCCCGTGGGTATATACAACACCTCAGAACAGGACTGACTAGGAAGGGCTGGCATCCAGAGTTTGAGGAGCCAGGAGGAAGTACACTGGTGGTTTAAGGGGCAAAATTTGAACTGCGAAGGGAAAGACACTTGGAAGGATTCTAGTATGAAGCAAACTGCTTGCTGAGTTATCACTTTTTTCTCCTAGACAGCGTTTCATAAAGTACACATCTTTAATGCCCTAGAGTGGCATTTTACAGTTAACCACAGGTCCCACATGTTGGTTTACACGTGAAAGTAGATATGTGATATTGGGATCCCTAGAATGGACATATGCAATAAGGTAGGCAGATGCTGAATTCAGAGAGGTCAACTAAGGGAGACTGGGTAGATGCAGGCAAGGTCCAGAGACCAGTAAGTTAAGGAAGCTGCTCCAGCCAGGAAATGATACTGGGCTTGGATGAGTGTGATGGGTTCTGGGCTGACAGACCATGGGTGGAGACAGAAAGCTGAAAAAGGTCATTGAAGGCCTGAAGGCAAATAAGGAGACCTCTCAGTCCCCGTAAATCAATAGTATCTCTAAGTGCTGTAATCAATCCACCCCCCAGAGAATTCTGTGAATTAGAGTCAGAGAATCTTCCAGTTTTCAAGATAGAGGCAGCTAGAGAAGATGCGAAACCATAGCTTAACCTGTCTTTCCCCTGTGCACATGCATAGACATATACACACATGTGTGCATACATACACACACTCACCAGACCCCTGCCGCTTCATATGCACATCACTCCATCACCCGGTCCTTCTTTCAGGACATCCCCTTATTTTCTCGTTTTAAGCACCCTAAAGGACCCCAGTGTGAGTGAAGATTCAGAACAACCTCAGCTGAGTCTGAGGCTGAAGTCAGGTGATGTTTGCCATGCCTGGTGGCTTCATCACGGTGTCCAGGAGCAATTGAATGAGAGTCCAAGGGTAAAGAACACGTCATGAGGAAGGCAGTTGTCTATTCAGAGATGCAGGGAGGCAGTGAATCCTTCTAACAAAGGGCATTCCTGCCTTTTAGTTCATTCTGGTGCTGTCATTGATCCAGAAACTGAGTCTTAACGCCTCATCTGTCCAGAAGTACATCTCCCCTTGATTGGGTAAATGGTGCCCAGTGATACAGTGAGATCTTCACAGGGAAGTATTTTGCCCCTCATTGCTTTGCATGTTAAAAGGCTCTTAGCTCAGCTTAATTAAAAGATCATGGGCACGGCACCTACTCTCTGGGAACACGTCATACAGCTTCCTTGTGTTTAAGAGAGAGGGCTTCCACGCTTGACAACAGGTTGGCAGGAATAGTGGGATGAAGAAAAAGAAGAGGTTAAGGGTGATGCCCAGATTTCTGAGTTAGGCAACATAGCTGAGGGTGTGTGGTGACCAACGTAGTATTTTCGTAAGTAGAAACTGATTTTTCAGGAGGACACATAACCATCTACTGACCTGCTTCCTCTGCACGTGATTCCTCCAGATCTTTCCTGCTCTTGTCTTCCACTGCTTTCCTCTCATTCCTACTAGCCTCTTAGCAATCAGACCCTTTCTCCCCCTCTTACTCTCCCTGCCTTGTGATAGCTCCCACTGTTAATCCCCTAATAAATACCTTACACTTAGGTGTATGACCCAGTGAGTTCTTCAAAACACTTTCACATACATCCTCTTGTTCTTCCCTGCAAAACAACCTTCCTCTTTAACCGAAAAGGCACCTTCATAAGTTTGCTTTTCTCCAAATAGTAAAACATGTGAAGACTGCTGTTTTTTGGCTGTTTTACTTGTGTGTTTATTTCTGTTCGTTTTGTCAGTCTATCTGACTTATTGTTGCTTTATTTTAGGTTCTGCATTACTCACTGGCAGAGGCTAGTGCATATCATGCTCAAAGCAGCAAGTCCTGAGAATGCTGGAAATTTGGGATCATGTTAGTCAGGAGTAAAGTTTACTGTACTAGACCCATGCACTTAGAGGTGTCTGACAATGGCCCAAGCTGCTTTAGGAGGTGGTAAGACCCTCAATCAGTGGAGGTGTTCAAATAGCAACAGGATGGCTTTTCCATATATTGTAGAGGAAATGACGGATACAGTAGGTTAGATTGAAACCCCCATACTTCCTATTAACTTCTCTGATTTTCTCATTACATGAAAATATTGGCCAAAATTTTGTGGCAAAGAATATCTGAGGGTTTTGTTTTAAGAGAAACCTTTTGTGCATGTAAATTTTGATGGGCTCTCCCCCTTAAAAGTAGCCTTGGGTGAAATTTTTTGGTCTTCATTCAATTTTTCCTTCCTTTAGCACTACATAGTGCCAGCCAGGTCTTAAAGCAAATGCCTGTTGGTAACTTCTGAAGGTAAAGCCCTTCCCATGGAGCCAGACCCCTCAGCCAGAAGCTAATGAGTCAGTAAAGGCCAGGCAGGAGAATCGACGGCCCCCTCATGCTCCTGGACT
The DNA here is from genome assembly GCF_002776525.5 of Piliocolobus tephrosceles. Lineage (NCBI taxonomy): Eukaryota > Metazoa > Chordata > Mammalia > Primates > Cercopithecidae > Piliocolobus > Piliocolobus tephrosceles. The sequence continues at coordinate 21,869,760 of NC_045434.1, read as the reverse complement.
GATTAGTTCTCCCTGTCTTTTGCTTTCTTTTTAAACCTCCTAGCACTTTAAAAATCCAGTCCTCAGCATGCTCCTGGGCCCTTTCCCCAAGCATCATTTAGTCTCGAGAGTGAAAACCATTTTCATGTTGGCCTAAGGAAGCATTTCCGAAAGTGTGATTAGGGGAACACTTGCCTTAATAGGTGCTTCTGGTAAACAGGTCTTTCTGCTCAAATATTACTGCCCGTGTTCTTTCCCTCTGGAAGGTTTCAGTGTGCATTTCCGTGTTAAAAGCTTTGAGAAATCCTGCACAAAGAAACCTATTGCAGTTTGTTAACCCAGAATTTGCCAAATGTATTTGATCATAGAAATATTTTTCTAGAACATTTATTTTGGAAGTGGAGGAGCGGGAGGGGAACGGGACTATGGCAAATCAGTTGGTACCTGGAATCAGTGCGGCCTGAACAAGGCAAAAAGATGAGTATATCCTTCACAATTAAGGGAAATGATTTTGGTTTCTGGATTATGTATTATTTGGAGCAACTATTCCATGGTGCCCACCTCCACCTCCAGGCACATTGGCATAAATGATGGAGAGTTGGCAATATTATCAGTCTTCCAGCAACAGCAAGTCCCAGGTGCCTCCCTCTGGAATTAGTCTTTGATGAGTGTTATTGAATTAGCTCCAAGTTGCTGGCTATTCAGGGCAGGATAACCTTCATCTTCACAACTGTGCCCAGGTCGTGCCTGCAGCTTCCTCTAGGAGCAAGGGTATTTCATCTTCCAACTCCAGGGCATTTGTCCTGCAGCACCTGGAGTAGAACGATAACTCCTGCCATGGGATGCTCCTGGCAATTCACTTGGCAGGAGTGAGGGACTCAGAGGCTCTCTTCACAAATCTCTAAATCAACTGGCCATGCAGATGCGGGAGCAGTAGCAGCTGTTTCAGAGGCAAAGGCCATTCATCTTCTGCCTTTTATTCTCTTGTTTCTGGGGAACATGGAAGAGTGAAGTTGTCTGCCACCAAGCATTGCCTACGTGAGTGCTCACTAAGGTTCACACAGGACGATGGAATATGCTGGGTACCTTCAGAAAGCTTCCACGTGGAGGGCAGGGTTCTTTTATGAAAAGGCCTTAGAAGCACAAAGATTCTGTTTTAAAAGAGCTCATGAAATCCAAAGTTCCTGCTCTACAGCTTCTGTGGTCACTAGTCAATACAAATCAGAAATTTATTGTGCCCAGTCCTGTTCTAAGAACTGAGGGAGGTTCAGAAAAAAAGTATACGATGGTGAATCTGAGCTTCTGGTTCAGTAGTGGTGGTAATATCTAGGGGACGTCTCAGGGAAGAGCTTTAGTTATCCCCCACTAATTTCTACCCTCCTCTTGAACTACTAAATAAGCCTGAGATTTATTTTTTTGAAGGAAGATTTGCCTGGTTAACATGATTCAACAACTCCACATGGGTGTTTAAAAGAAATCACACACGTAACGTCTCCAAAGCTAAACTCTTTTCTGGCCTGCACGTCCCCAGTCTTCATCTCAGTTGACAAGTGACGCTATCCTTCTTCAGAGAAGCCTTTGAGTCATTCCTGAGTGGAGTCAGGCTACTATCTGGTAGTAAGTCCTGTTGGATCTACCTCCAAAAAGAGCCAAGATTTACCCCAAAAGAGCCAAAATCTAACCAGTCTCATAACCTTCACTTCTTGCACCCTTGTCTAAGTCGTCTTCCTCTCTCACCCAGTTTTATAAGAACAGTCTCCTGACAGATCTTCCTGTTTCTGCCTTTGCCCACATTTACAGTCTATCCTCAACCCAATGCAAGAACGACTCTTAAAATGAGAAGTCAGAAAATGGGATTTCTCTGTCCCAAACACTTTCAGGATCATGCTTTCTTGTGCAGGGAATAAGCCACAGTACTTTGGTTACCTCCACAGTCCTCCATGGTCTGCCCCTCCTATTACCTCTGGTTTTGTTCCCTAGCACATTTCTTTTTCCTTCTGCTCCAGTCATATTATCCCAAAATTTCCAGCACAGTCTTCCTCAGTACCTTGTGCTTGTTGTTCCTTCTACCTGGAAGCCTCTTTGCTCAAGATACCTACACGGCTCAACCCCTCACCTTTGTTAGGTCTTTGCTTAAGGCTCTCTCTCCCCACCTTATATAAAGCCCTCACTATCTCCCTTTGCTGCTTTATTTTTCTAGCATTTATCACCATCTGTCACAGTGTACAGTTTACATTTATGTCTCCCCCACACCCCATTAGTATCTAAGCTCCTTGAGGGCATTTTTTTTTAATCTGTTTGATTCAGTTTCATGGAACAGGGCCCAGCATATAGAAGGCACTCAACAAATATTCACTGAATAAAGGAACCAAAGAATAGTAACATTGTGTATATCAACATACCACATGAGGCAGGTGCTATGTATATGATTTCATTTCATCTTCACAACCTCCCAAAAAGCTAGGTATTATAATTATGCATCCCACCACAATTAACCACAAGAAAACCCAGGCACAGAGAGGCTAAATGACTTGCATTCAATCAACAATGGTCACAATTACATTTCAGACTCACACATATCTACCTCCTAAATTCATGTTCCCAACCACTCTACTCAATTCCTCCCACTTACAGTCCTCCAGACAACCAGAACTACTGGTATCTCCAAGGAAAGAGAAATGGATTGTCGCAGTGGGAGATCTGCAAAAGCTTCCCCCGGAAGATAGAATTTGATGCAGACCTTAGCAGATGAATAAATTCGAACAGGTAGAGAAAATACCAGGTGGCATGCTAAGCTGGGGAGAAGCATGAGACATATGGAAGTAGAGCAATTCAAATGTGTTCATCCAGGGGTGGCTTAGATAGGCAACCTCCTCATCCCAGTTTGCCTTGGACTTCCTGGTTCCAGCACCAACAATCCTGTGTTCTGGGAAAACTGGGACAGAGGGTCCCCTAAGTGACAAATGGATCAGGTTTAATAGGGTAGAGCATTCATCGTGCACATTGCTGAGGAAATATTGAAAGTAAAAGTGGAAAAGAGTTTTGAGGCTGAGGAAATGAGTTTGGAGCTCATTGTGCCGGTAAGGGGAAACCTTTGGAGGTTTTGAGAAGGGGATGATGTGTGGAAACACAGGGTTACATGAAACAGGCAAAGCCAATACTAACCTGATTGTGGTGAAGTACTGCCTTGTATGGGGTCGACCATGGATGTCAGAGGAGCTGACAGTAGAGAGAGACCAATCAAGTCTGGACTCAGCTATCCCAGGTGCTTTCAAGGAGCTGCTGCCTCTTGAAATTGGCATTTCCCCCTCTGCTTACAGTTCTCCAATCCTTTTTACATCTGTTGCCAACACCATCTCCTGGGCATGGATAGAGGTATGTCATCTTCCATGCCTTTGCATCAAAAAGTATTTATAAACCTTGGAGACCCAGGGAAAGCCCCTGTTTTGGGCTTCATTTCACATTTTCTCATCACCTCAAGCTTCTCTTTGTTCAGGCATGGACCTATGAGCTTCTTCCTTCTAGAGTGGCAGGTCTTGTGGCCAGGGTCCTCTCAGATCCTATGTACTGGGTTGCTTTCATATGAGAACTTTTCATCCTCTCTTTTGGGAGTTCTACACCTACTAATTCAATGGAAAGCCCTTATTTAAAGAACAGTGTGAGTGCAGTGTCCATGCATGTTTAAATAGATGAGAAAGAAGTACTGGACAGTCTGCGAGTGGCCTTCACCCTTGGAGAGATCTATGCTCATCTCTATAAACCACACACAAGGCAGCGGTGCCGGATAAAAAACAACCAAAATAAATGCATCTGATAGTCTGTTTCTCAGTGTGGCATACGTAACATCAAATACAACAGTCCTACCATCAGAGGTCCTCAGCACTTCATGAACTACATAGCAAGGGAAGTAAGGCCTCAAACAAACTGTTGTTCAACTGTGATAAGCAAACTCGGGTTCTGGTAGAGCAGAAAACTATCCTCTGTTCTCACAGATATCTTACACACACACACACACACACACACACCCCTACCTGTTTCTTTTTTAAATCTTCAGAACATACAAAGAAATTTTGTCTTAAAAATTGGCTGGGCATGGTGGCTCATGCCTGTAATGCCAACACTTTGGGAGGCTGAGGTGGGCAGATCACTTGAGGTCAGCAGTTCGAGACCAGCCTGGCCAACATGGTAAAACCTCGTATCTACAAAAAAAATTAAAAAAAAAAAAATTAGCTGGGTGTGGTGGCTTACACCTGTAATCCCAGCTACTCCTCCAAAGGCTGAGGCAGGAGAGTTGCTCGAACTTGGGAGGTGGAGGCTGCAGTGAGTGGAGATCACACCACTGCACTCCAAGCTGGGTGACAGAGTGAGACTCTGTCTCAAAAAAAAAAAAATAAACAAAAAATAAATAAATACAAATAAATACAAGGTCCACAGAAATAACTGATCTCAGTGCCTAGGAAATCATTTGCTTCCAGTTTCCTTCAGAAGTAAAGTCAGGCTTCACTCAGAGGTCAAGAAGCCAGAGCTCAGTTCTTCCTAGCTGTATCTGAAGCTTAATTTGCTAGGTGAATAGGAGATGGTGTCCAGCAATTGTAATGAAAGCAAAAATGGAGCAACTGTAGTCTGCACAATGAGACATCTTGGAATCAGCCAGACTCACCCTCCATCCCACCATGCTTTCTGAGGTGATGAGGATGGAAACACAAAAAGAGGCTCTGGCATTATAGAACCCGATGGGTGGTGGCAACGGATGGAACCCAGAACTGGCCGAGCTTCTAGTTCTTTCCTCCATTTCCCCGACTCATTTCAATGTTGCTGATTTGCATTTAGAAGGAGCTGAATTCAGTCTGGATGTATCAGTTACTAGCTGTGTGAATTGAGTAACTTATTTAACTTCTAAACTTAAGTTTATTCATGTATAAAACAGGGAAAGTTTCTTGGTAATCTGAAAATTGCTATGGTGTTGTTGTAAGAACTTAGTAAGGTACCTAGTATATAGTAAGAGGTCAGAAGTGATAACTGGAACTACTATGCCTTCGGCTAGTCTATCTTCTTGCTTCCTCTATTCTTACTTCTCCTGCTCACCCATCTCACACCCTAACTTCAACTCCCAACCCAGAGTCGGTAAACTGAAACTTGCTTTCACCTGCCATTGATTGATTTGTGAGATGGGCTGCCTCACAAAACCACTCTCAGATATTTAACTGAATTTGAAATTTAAAACCATCTCTTATTCATGTGTGGCTCAGACATTGCTTTGAACCTGGTTAGTTCAAGAATATTTTTTAAAGATGGATATATGTTTAAAAAGCTCACAAGTCCTCTTGGGCACCAAATGGCTCTTTGGAAAGAATCCTTGACAAGTTAAGTGTAAATGAACCAGAAACATAGAGATTAAATTCCTCTTGAAATACTCCTGGGTGTGGAAATTAAGAAAAAAGCAATTGCAAGATGTCTCCAGTTTTGCAGACCTGCTTGCAGCTGGCTTCCCTTAAGGCTGCCTGCTGAGCTGTGGGAAGAGCTCGGCTGGCTCGGCCAGGCCTCCGGGGTACCCCTGCAGCCGTGGGGTTACTTATTCCTGAGATGGGGCAGCAGAGGCAATTTGATGGAGGCAACTTTCATTCTAACTGCTCTTCCGGCAGAGCTCCTCTCTGGGGACCTCAGACTGGCACCTTTCACCATTGTTAAATTCACTTAAGATAAAAGCGACACCAGGCAAATGACAAGGGAAGAGCCATTAAGGGATGAGCGTAAGCAGTGACTGACAGGCAGGCTCTGCGAAGCGCTCAGCTGCCAGCCCCAGCCTTGGCAGGAATCATCACCCCGAGTGCCTCCCCTAGCCAGCGCTTGACAAATGGGCAAGATTCAGTCCAAGCCTATGGGCTCAGCCCTTTGTTTCCCAGAGCCTCAGCCTCCATGCCTATTCACCCACACACTACCAGCCCCTCCACCCAGGAACAGCATCAGCAACTACGCAGAGAGGAGCCCATTGCTGCTGAAGGTGAGAGGCTGTCCTCTGCCTGCTTTCAGGTGAGTGCCTGCGGGTGGTGAGCCACGGAGCGTGGACTACGAATTCATTCACTGCATAGTTAGGAGAGACAATATGAAGATTGAACTCAGCAAACCATAGAAAATACACACCCTGCCAAGTCTGTCCTTTATACTGTTGTTTTTCGGTCCAAGTATAAAATTATGTTGGCCATCTTGGTCTTTTCTTGGGATTGTGCACAAGGACACCCAATGGGGCTCTTTGCTGAGATATACTCACCATGCAAGCAGGCTCATACAGGTGTCCTGCAACACTGGCTCTTAGTAAATTACTTGCTAATGTTTTTCTTATTATTAAGGTGACTTCTTTTACTAAAAAAAATTAGAAAGTACAAAAATAAAAACCTACAAAGAACAATGGCAATCACATAGAAGTCTGCTATTGTTAACATATTATTGCATTTCTTAAGTGCGAGGTCTCCATAGCCAGATTGCATGGGGTCCTATTCTCGCTCTGCCACCTCTCAGCTGTGTAAGCTTGGGAGAGTTACTTAACTTCTCTGTGCTGTGCTTTCATTTCCGCATCTTTAAAATGAAGATAAGTATAGAACCCACCTCATGAAGTTATTGTAAGCATTAAATGAGTTAAAAACATAAAGCTCAGAACACTACAAAGACTCATTAAATGTTAGCTGTTATCATGCACCAATTTTCACTAACCTGTCATTGCAGTTGTGATTCCATTATATCAGTGGTTCTCTGCCTGGGGAGATTTTAACCCCAGGGGACATTTGACAATATCTGGAGACGTTTTCGGTTGTCACAACTAAATGAGTTGGGACTACTGTCATCTAGTGGGTAGAAGCCAGAAATGCTACTTATCTTCCTACAATGCACAGGATAGCCCTCAATGACAAAGAATTGGCCACTCAAAAATGTCAACAAGTGCCAAGGTCGAAAAATCTACATTAGATTACTACACACATTGTGACAGATCCCAGCCCCGACTTGCTCCCTGTAGATTTCAGCTGTCCCTCGGGGCATGTCTTGCAGGCTCCTGGAGTCTCACACATGCTTGGGAACACAACTCTTTCCTGCTCCAGCCTGCTTGCCATCCATGCTGCTGCTGTTCTCCATAAGATGGCTCCTTCGGTGGGCACAGCTACCCTGTGCTGGTGCCAGCCTGAAACGAGTGGGAGGGTGGAGAGAGGCTGACCAGCGACCCTCTCTTAAATCTAAGGCCCATCTTGTTCCTTAGATCCTGAAGTGAAATAGTTGGTGCCCAGAGGCTAGCAAACTTTTACCAACACAGTTCTTCAGCTTTTCTCCCTAACTTCTCTCTCAGTTGAGACTCAAAACCTGACTGGCTGGGTTTTGAAACAGAGTCCATGCCATTGAAATCACTCCCACCTCCTTTTCCCTCCATCACTTTGGCTATCTTCATCCCCAATATGTCTTTCTCTTTCTTGAGCCAAAAAACATAAAGATCTCATGAATATCAGTCTTAACAACTCATACAAATAGATTCTTAGGGGCAGCAAGCCAAAGATATCCATATCTCAGCAATAGTCTTTCTTGTACACACAAACTTAAAGATACATAACTTTTTAAAACAAAATTGTGATTTTACTACACACCCTGACATCTTACTCTTTCACTAAAGAAAATGTCATTAACACATTCAGATATCAATAAGTTGTCTTCTATATCACCATTTTATTGACTGTATAAAATTCCATTTTGTCACTGTATAATCTTTGGGCCCATTCCTCTTTTATTAGACATGGAGGTTATTCCTTAATGTTGAAAATTATAAGAAATGTGACATTGAATATCATAGTAAAGCAGCTTTTCATACTTGTTTAGTATTTTTCTAGGATAAATTTCTAGAATATAACTTAAGGTTTTTTGATACATACTGTAGAAAAAAATTGTGACAGTTAGTTTTATGTAGCAACTTGATTGGACCACAGGATGCCCAGATAGCCATTTAAACATGACTTCTGGGTATGTGTGTGAGGATGCTTCCAGAAGAGATTAGAATTTGAATTGGTGGACTGAGTAAAACAGTTGTCTCTTCCCAGTGTGGAAAAGCGTCATTCAATCTGTTGAGGGTCTGAACAGAACAAAAGGATGAAGGAAGGATGAACTTGCTCTCTGCCTGATTGCTTGAGCTGGGACATCCATCTTCTTCTGCCTTTAGGACTCCTGGCTCTCAGGCTTTTAGACCTGAACTGGAATCTACAGCCATTGGCTCTCTGGCTTTCAGGTCTTCAAACTACATCACCAGTTTTCCTGGGCCTGAACCTTGCCAATGACAGATTGTGGGACTTCTCAGTTTCCATAAACATGTGAGCCCATATTTTATCACCAATGTTTTTATCTATATCTATATATTTATATCTGTATCTATCTGAATCTACACCTCCTATTCGGTTTCTTTTTCTGGAGAACTCTGACTAATACAAAAGGATTTAAGGACTTTGTTTTAGCCAACAGCATCTGCCCATTGGAAGCACATTGGAATGGCAAACCAATATCCAACATGGCTGGGAAAGCGAAGTACTTCAGTTATTGGAATGTACTAGTTAGCTGAGAATTTCCATCTGCCAATACCACAAGTAGGAGGACTATTTCTAAACACTTACCACTAAATTATGCAGAACAAATTTCCATCTTCTTTGGACTATTCAAAAGTCATTTTGAAATGGCTGCTGCATGGCCAGCAGACTGAGGTGAGAGAAATTTGTAGCTGTAAAGAATCTTCATTAGTGCAGCCAGGCCTTCCCTTTCTAGGCAATTCCTGGATCTAGGAGAGATTAACTGAGACTGACACCTTTAAAGGTCTGAAAACATATTTACTGTCTACTCTCTCAGAGCACTGCTCTCTACGAGGCTTCATCCGTATAACAAGGCTACCTTTGCTAGATTGGCCTCTTCCTTTCTCCCTCTCATAACTTGTCTTGCCACTAAACCTGATTTACCAACATAACCAGTTTTGGGCTATACTCTGAGCTCACATTTTTTTCTATAATCTCAAGATGGAATATAAGATTCTGCACCTTATTGTTGGCTTGGGTCTTTATTCTGAAGGTTTCTGTGTGCACATTAAATAAATTTATATGCCTTTTCTCCTATTAAAGCAAAAACAAAAACAAAAGTCATTTGTAGTGATTCAGGGTAATCATTATAACCTAATTTCTCAATGCAGAGTTTCAAATGATGTTTTGAAAAGTTCTGCCTGGGCAACGTGGTGAGATCCCACATCTACAAAAATTTTAAAACTTAGCTGGGCATGGTGCCTTATAGTCCTAGCTACTTGAGAGGCTGAGATGGAAGGATTGCTTGAACCCAGGAGTTCAAGACTGTAGTGAGCTGTGATAGTGCCACTGCACTCCAGCCTAGGTGACAGAGTGAGATCCTATCTCAAAAAAAAAAAAAAAAAAAAAAAAAGAGAAAGGAAAAGAAGAGCTCTAAGTGGCAAAGACTTACAGAAATGTAAATGTAAAGGTTTGTTATTTCAGTTTTCAAATAAGGAGAAACTGTATTGACCAGATTCATCAAGAAATGACATATCTTAAAAGCTTCTTTTTTGGGTAAGTTTCTAATAGCAACTTGTTTACATGTCATTTGCCTCTTCCTCATAAAAGCAAAATAAAGAACATGTAAAAATTCCTGTTTTAGCTTTTGATGGTGTTCTAGATGAATGTGTTTAACTATAATTTTAATATCTCAAAACACTGTTCAGTCATGAATTTTTTTCAGTGTGTCAATAATAAAAATAAGGATGATAATAATAGGGAAGCATCACAATGAAGGAAAAAAATACTTTCTACTACCCTGTGGGTGCATGAATAGAGGAATCTATAGGCAGACTGAGCACTGCTCATAACTAGCCCTATAGCCATGGCCTTGGGCAAGTCAATTATCCTTTTTGGAACATGATTTTTTCATAGATAATGAAAGATGGGAAGGTGGGAAGAGGGAAAGGAGCCGAAAAGATAACTATTGGGTACTGAGCTTAATACCTGGATGATGAAATAATATGTACAACAAACCCCCATGACACGTGTTTACCTATGTAATGAACTTTCACATGTACCCCTAAACCTAAAAGAAAAGTTTAAGAAAAGAAAAGAGACGGTGGTGATTTCTGAGATACTTCAAGCTGTAAAATGTGTACAATTTTATGACTTCACTCACTTCTTAAGGGGGTTTTGAAATTCTGTTCTTTCGTCTTCTTGAAGAATTTTCAAGCTAACAAAAGCCATTTTTCTTAGGGAACAAAATATTGAGTGAGATTTTTTCCCAGTGTCCTGGAATGTTGGTTAAAGCCCCAAGCTGAGAACAATGAGTAAGAAGTATATCTGTCAGAGGCATTTGAACCAAAGTGACTCCATCTTGAATAGGGGCTGGGTAAAATGAGACTGAGATCTACTGGGCTGCATTCCTGGGAAATTAGGCATTCTAAGACACAGGATGAGATAAGAGATCAGCACAAGGTATAGGTAATAAAGACCTGGCTGATAAAACAGGTTTCCATAAAGAAGCTGGCCAAAACCCAGCAAAACCAAAATGGGGACAAAAGTGACCTCTGGTCATCCTCACTGCTCATGGTATGCTAATTATAATGCATTAGCATGCTAAAAGACACTCCCAACAGTGCCATGACAGTTTACAAAGGCCATGGCAATGTCTGTAAGTTACCTTATATGGTCAAAAAGGGGAGGAACCCTCAGTTCTGGGAATTGCCCACCCCTTTCCCAGAAAACTCATGAATAATCCACCCCTTGTTTAGCATATAATCAAGAAATAACCATAAAAATAGCCAACCACCAGTCCTCAGGGCTGGCTCTGCCTATGGAGTAGCCATTGTTTAATGTCTTTCCTTTCTTAATAAATTTGCTCTCACTTTATGGATTTGCCTCTAATTCTTTCTTGCACGAAATCCAAGAACCCTTTCTTGGGGTCTGGATCTGGACTCCTTTCTGGTAACATCTCCTCATTTTAAAGAGAGGAATTAAAACATTCTGCTGAACATACTTAAAGAAAGCAGGACCTGTTCAGCAAACATCAAACCACATCAATGCCCAGTAGTGTATATAAAACAAGTCCAGAGATTGAATGAGTGACTGAAGAGTTACACTGAAAGGTTTTAGGCTAGTAGTGGTATCTCTTCTGCATTTACCTTTTTAGGGTTGTCCTTCCCCAAATCAAGTGATAAGGATTCATGAGAAATACACATAGAAGTTGAGGGTACCTGTGAAAAGTGAGAGAAAGGACTCTTACTTCCCCACTGGATGTTTACAGGGTGTGGAGTTGAAGGAGGGAGAAGGGGTGAAAGGGTCCTTGGAAGGATTCTTTGAGATTGTATGTGAAACTCATGACTGTTGCCTCTTCCCTCCTAGAATTGGGCCTGAAGACCAGCTGTGGCCATGCACAATGGTGAGTGAGGAGAGACAGTGGTAGTAGACAGCCATCTCCACTACTACGTTTTGGTCTGGCAGAGATGAATGAGTTTCCTATGGCCACATAGGTCCTGTGGGAAGTTTCTGGACTTGAGTCACCATACAAGAAGGAGGCCTGTTGGGGCAAAAGTGCTTCGGGAGTAACAGCTGTGGGGTGAACAACACAGAGAGCCAGGGTTAGCCGAGAGAGGATTACTTGGCACCAGTAACATGAAAGTCTTCCCTTCTTCATCTATAAACCCCTTCCCCCTACTTGCACCCCAGGATATCCAGAAGACAAAGTGGAAAGGTGGCCAAGAATGAGAAGCCACAGTTGCCCCCTCCCTCACTGTAGGTGCTTGAGCCACAAGAGAGGCATGTGATAAAGAGGGAAAAGAATTGCAGATTGCACCTGAGATCTAAATTTCTGTTGTGGTGGTGGTGGTGGTTGTTCTTGGAGACAGTCTTTTGCTTTGTTACCCGGGCTGGAGTGCAGAGGCTCGATCATAGCTCGCTGCAACCTTGAAGTCCTGAGCTCAAGTGATCCTCTTGCCTCAGCCACCCAAGTGACTGGAGCTACAGGAATGGACCACCGCACCTAGCCAATTCTTTTTTTTTCTTTTTTGTAGAGATAAGATCTCGCTTTGTTGCCCAGGCTGGTCTCAAACTCCTGGCCTCAAGCCACCTGGTCTCAGTCTCCCAAAGTGCTGAAATTACAGGCGTGAGTCACCTCTCCCAGCCTTGAGAACTAAGTCATGTTAGACCAGATTTGACCTTTTAATACCTGAAATGGAGTAATAATTAAATAAATGACTGTATTTATGACCAAACATGAACAAACACTTGAGGAACTGCCTGAGAGTCCACGAAGATATGGGAAAATGGAATATAGTTGGGCGAGTTTCCTGAGTGGCAGACCCCACCCACATCGACATGAAAATAACTTCAACATGTCTAGAATTCATCATGTGTTTAAAATAGTTGGGGTTTTTTTTTCAATGTGATTTTGTAGCTGAAAAAACGGAGGCATGAACTATGATCTTTGAACCAAATATCTGCTTTGCCTATCACATATCCTAACAGTGCTGGATTATTTTTCTTTCCAAACACATTTTTTGTGTGTATGTGTTTTCTTTTCTATGGCCTTCTTCACTTTCACAACTATAATATTATTCTAACATACTAACTCCATAGCAACAACAAAAATCAGTAAATGTTCTTTCTTCAATAGATATATAGAGGAAGGTTTACGGCAAAGTAGTAAGAAAAATTTGTCCATAAAGAAAGTAATGTTATTTTAACCATAGAATTGTTACTTTCGGTGAATTCCTTCTTCAGATATACAAGGAATTTACTGAACAAGAAATGAATATTCTTTACTTATATTTGTATAAGATGTGTAGAAAAAAATCTACTTTTCAGAGAAATTATTTCATAAAATTGGGTTTGTGGAAAGCTATGGCTTTTGAAGACAGACTTGGGTTAAATTCCTGGCTCTTCTGCTTATTACCTATCTCTGTGACCTTGGGCAAATTACTTAGTCTCCCTGAACTTCAGTTTCCTCTTCTGTAAAATGGAACTATTGGTATTTATTTCAACAAATTGTGAGTCTGTGAGGATTAAATGAAATCACATATGTCACAGATTGGCTCAAAGTACAGTCAATAAATTTAAGCTTCCTGTCTTCCTCCCTCTGCTATTTGGTCCTAGACACAAGTTTGCCTAATCTTTATTTATTATCATTATATATATGTGTGTGTGTATGTTGTGTGTGTGCATGTGTGTGTGTGTGTGTGTGTGTGTGTAGTTTATTATAACTATTTTACTTAACTTGGTGTTTTTTGATTTTGCTTTTGTTTGTGTTTTACAGACAGGGTCTCGCTGCTGTCCAGGCTGGAGTGCAGTGGCACCATCATAGCTCACTACAACCTCAAAATGATCCTCCCACCTCAGCCTCCCAGGTAGCTGGGACTATAGGTGCAGGCTACTGTGCCTGGCTAATTTTTAAATTTTTTATAGAGACAGAGTCTCATTATGTTGCTGAGGCTGGCCTTAAACTCCTGGTCTGGAGTGGTCCTCCTGCTTTGGCCTCTCAAAGTGCTGGGATTATAGGCATGAGCCATCATGCTCAGCCTTAACTGATTTTTAATAATTATAAACATAATCTATATTTGTTACAAAGTCAGGAAGTATAACAAAATGTTTAATTTCCTTCTCTGACTCTAACCTCCTAAAATACCCAATATTAACAGTTTTGGTAGGAAGACACTCTTTCATACTTTTCTTTATGCTCCTACAAATATGTTTTACACATGACTCTGAAGACTGCTTTTTCTTCCACTGAGGCAACTTTCCATGTCAGAATGGGTGTGGTCAATGACTCAATGGGAGTTTAACAAAGTATCAGTCAATTTAGATTCCAAGGCAGAGCTCTGGTCCTCTAAATAATTACTTCCCTCTGGGTTTTTCCTTCGTGAGAGGGATATGAGCTACTTGTTGGACTGGAAACTGTTCCTGATGTCAGCTTAAAAGCTCTTTCTGTTTAGAACAAATCCAGTCTCTGGGTCATTAGAAAGTCACATGTCACATGTCGCAAACTGTCAGCCTTTCTCTCCCATCACTCCTTATTACTTAAGGGTGTTGGCTGAGATCCCAACATCTTTATCCCTCAGGGGTTGGAAGCCTGGGCAGCTTCTGTTTCTCTCTCTCTCTCCTTTCTTTCTCATATTCCTCCACCATTGTCATTGTCTTTAAGGAAGGTGTTGCTCGCGAATCTCAGAATTATCCGCCTCAGCAAAACCCTTTAGAGACCTTGATTCCAGTACTGATGACATCAATACCACCAGAATCAATGGAAAAATCAAAACAAAAACATCTCTATCTGTATCTGACTCTGAGCAGAGTGTGGCCTTAGCCATGGAAGTTGAGGTGTCGAGTACAAAGGATCATCAAAGGTCCTTTGTCATAAGCCAGGGGCAGTGGCTCATGCCTGTAATCCTAGCACTTTGGAAGGCCTAGGTGGGCGGATCACTTGAGGCCTGGAGCTCCAGAGCAGCCTGACTAGCATGGTGAAACTCTATCTCTACTAAAAATAGTCATTCTATTGCTGGATAATCAGTTTCAAAGGTGTATTAGTCCTTTCTCACATTGCTAATAAGGACATCTCCGAGACTGGGTAATTTATAAAGAAACAGAAGTTTATGGACTCACAGTTCCACATGGCTGAGGAGGCCTCACAATCATAGTAGAAGGTGAAGGAGTAGCAAAGTCACATCTTACGTGGTGGTAGGTAAGAGAGCTTGTGCAGGGGAACTCCCATTTATAAAATCGTCAGATCTCATGAGACTTATTCAATATCCCAAGAACAGCATGGGAAAAACCTGCCCCCATGATGCAATTACCTCCCACTGAGTCCCTCCCACAACATGTGGGGATTATGGGACCCGCAATTCAAGATGAGATTTGGGTGGGGACATAGCCAAACCATATCAAAAGGCAATAAAAAATAAAAGTATTTTCTATGATAAAACTGTGATGACATTATTTGTCTGATTATTTTCAAGGAAGGGCAGCATCTTTGAGGATCTCGGAGTCAGAGAAATTCAGACACCAAAAAGTTGAAGAGACTTAAGGGGTCCTTTCTACCTTTCTGTCTGACTCTTAATTCTCCTATTTCATCTCCTTGAAATGTGTCATTGATCATCTGTTTGGAACCCACTAACAATGGAGAGCTCAGTTCAACATGACAGAGGGGAGGAACCAGACACGTAAATAGGGCATTATAATAAAATGTGATTAATGCTATAAAAGAGCTGTGGAGTGGCCACTATGGGAGTGGTCGTGAGGAATGGCCTGGTCTGGAAGGCTAGGGAATGAAATAAAGCTTCCAAGGGAAAATGACATTGTGCTGGCTCTTGAAAGAAAGAAGTGAGTTCAGCAGATAAGGGGAATAGTGAGGGAGTGGGTGGAGATCATTCAGAAGTAGGCAAAAATAGCAAACATTTAGCAAGCATGTGAATCATGTGACAGGTGTCTCATTGTGGCTGGAGCATGGACTATGGATGGAGGGATGTTGACAGATCAAGCAGAGCCCAAACTGGAAACTACCCCATGCTGAGGAGTTTGGATTTTATCCTGAAGTTGAAAGGGAGTCATTTAAGGGTTTTAAGGGATTGACAGGATCAAATTTGCTTTTAAAATGAACTGGATAAGAATGGAATCTGGGAGACCCTGAGGAAGCTAGTGCAGGGCCTGACAAAGAGGGATCAAGGAAGGAGGAGAGACAGCAGTAAAAGTTTAAAAAAACATTATGAGAATGTGGGTGTGGTGTGGATAGAGAGTGGGAGAAGTAGAGGATGATGCCCAGGTTTCTAGTTTGGGTACTTTTGTACCTGAAAAAGTATGTGGGTGGAAGCAGAGCAAGTTCTATGCCATCACTGGCAAACTTCAGGTATAAAGTCAGTCTACTGGTATCCATCTGACAATGACTACCACCCTTTAACCTTCTCAGGGATGGTCTTAGTCTCTCCTCCGTTATTACAAATAGCACTGAACATTATTTTGTGAATGTGCTAAGTTGCAAATAAATATTCTACTGGCAGACTGTCTAATAAGCCAGATTTTATCATGTTTCTCTTTCTCTCTATATATAGATAATTATATATATAAAATAACCTATATAATTGTATATTATGTATATATAATTATATATTATGTATATACAATTATGTATAATTGTATATTATGTATATATAATAATATAAAAAATATAATTCTTGTTTTTCTAGGAGCTCAAAGGTCATTTTTATTCTTATATATATATGTGTGTGTGTGTATATATATATATATATAAAGAGAGAGAGAGCACTTTAGGAGGCCGAGGCAGGCGGACAGCTTGAGCCCTGGAGTTCGAGACCAGCCTGGGCAACATGGCAAGATGCCGTCTCTACAAAAAATACAAAAATTAGCCAGGAGTGGTGGGGTGTGCCTGTTGTTCCAGCTACTTGGGAGGCTGAGGCGGGAGAATCAATTGAGCCCTGCAGGTTGAGGTTGCAGTGTGCTGTGACTGTGCCACTGCACTTCAGCTTGGGTGAGAGAGCAAGACAGAGATTTTTTAAAAACATAAGTAAATAAATATTCAGCAAATGCAAACACTGGGAAACAATGGATAAATTGTGAAAAAAATAATGGTACCCCATCCTTCCTCTCTTCCCACAGAACTCTTCATTGCTTGTGTTGCATGTCTTACTGTTTATTTCACCGTAATGACTGGGAGGAGGCTAACCACAGCTCTGTTCCTGATACAATACTCCTTGTTTCGCAAAAGCCCTTGGGAAGAAGGAATCAAATATAGAATTTACTGACGGGCACAAATATCAGCAGTATTCAACTATCCAGATCCAACCTAATGACATTCAGCTAAATCTGGGATGTCAAAGATACTATTCACCCTCTGTGACAACTGTCACTGCTTTTTCCTTTTCCCATCCAAACTTTTTTCAAAGAAAGGATATCTTTTGACTAGGCCAGTTACTAAACTTCACTGAAGAAGAGACGTGAAGAATGAAGCGATTTCATGTAGAGGCACAGTTTGTGGAGGTTATGCCAATTCCTGCTCGGGCCAACATGTTTCTTGCTTAAGAAGTCAGCGAAACTCAAACTGCACAGCCTTTTCTTCCTTCCCAGCATATCTTTACTCATATGGCAAAGTGGCAAGCATGTCTTATTTGAACAGGAGTAAATGTAGATATATCTCATTCTTATATTGAACCAGTATTGCTTTTTAAATATATGGGGAAACATTGTTTTTAATACAGTCCCATTAAGTTAAAAACTGCCCTGAAACATCATCTAAAGATGTAGATGTAAAGCTGGTTAAGTAACAGTATTTTCATTTCACTCCCTACCCTCGAAATTCACTAAACCATTGAAATTAATTTTTAGGAAATAAAAGAATAACAACAAGAGGAATCCCTCTCTAAAGAAAAAGAAAACTTCACAAACCCATCCTACAACCTATAAAACAGCCTCTTAATAACTTTAAGTTTGGGCTAAGATGATAGGCCACAGGAAAGCCGAAAGGCACAAAGAAGGCAGAAAATGGACAGATTGCAACATGGAATGTCTGTGAATTAAAGCAGAGAATTATCTCTCATTTCCTTTTAGATGGCCAAGTTTTTTGTGGATTTATAAACACTGCTATGCAAAAGATCTTAACCCTTTGTCTTTCACACAGGTTGAATATTTTCTTCTGAATTTTATATTTTAATTAAAATTTTGCCTATAACTTATTTTGTTTTGGTATTGTTTTTGTTTTGTTTGGGGGGGTAGGGTGCTTTTTAGGTAGCCAAGTATATTATTTTCCTATCTTTGGTGCTGTGATTAGAAAAAATGCTGTAAAATGCTTTGTATTAAAAAGAGTGTTTCCCCATATATTTAAAGAGTGACACTGGCTCAATATAATCATGAGAAATGCCTACATTTACTCTTACTAAAGTAAGACATGGTTGCAATTTTGCCAAAAGATGAATTAGAGAGTACTTATCCTGATACTTTAACGAAATGTTAGTTCATCTGAAATTGATCTTGAAATTTACCTTTTCCAACAAATTAATTAACTCAGCATTGAATAAACTAAACTTTCTGCTGTCATCTTTATCACATATGAACTTCTTATATATACATTAGAGTCCTGTTTTTAACCTTTTTAAAAACTTTTTTAAGTGATGTTGCAAGATTTTTTTTTTTTTAACTTTTATTTTGGGTTTTGGGATACATGCGCAGGTTTGTAATATGGGTAAACTCGTGTCATGGGGTTGTTGTACAAATTGTTTTGTCACTCAGGTACTAAATCTAGTACCCAATAGTTATTTTTTTCTGCTCATCTCCCTTCTCCCACCCTCGAGGAGGTCCCAGTGTTGTTCCCTTCTTTGTGTTCATGTGTTCTCATCATTTAGCTCACACTTATAAGTGAGAACATGCAGTATTTGGTTTTCGGTTTCTGTATTTGTTTGCTTAGGATAATGGCCTCCAACTCTATTCATGTTCTTGCAAAAGACATGATCTCATTCTTTTTATGACTGCATAGTATTCCATGGTGTATAACTACCACACTTTCTTTCTTCAACTGGTCATTGATGAGCATTTAGATTTATTCCATGTCTTCACTATTGTGAATAGTGCTACAATGAACATATGCACGCATATGTCTTTATAATAGAATGATTTATATTCCTCTGGGTATCTACCCCGTAATGGGATTGCTGGATCAAATGGTAGTTCTGTTTTTAACTCTTTGAAGAATCACCATACTTCTTTCCACAATGGTTGAACTAATTTACACTCCCATTACTCCCACTAACACAGTGTATAAGTGCTCCCTTTTCTCTGCAACCTCACTAGCATTGGTCACTTTTTGACTTTTTAAAAATAGCCATTCTCACTGGCGTGAGATGGTACTAATTGTGGTTTTCGTTTACATTTCTCTAATGATCAGTGATGTTGAGCTTTTTTTTTTTTTTTTTTTCAATACAGAGTTTCACTCTTGTTGCCCAGGTTGGAGTGCAATGGTGTCGTCTCGGCTCACCACAACCTCCACCTCCTGGGTTCAAGCAATTCTCCCACCTCAGCCTCCCGAGTAGCTAGGATTATAAGAATGTGCCACCACCCCGGCTAATTTTGTATTTTTAGTAGAGACGGGGTTTCTCTATGTTGGTCAGGCTGGTCATGAACTCCCAGTCTCAGGTGATATGCCCGCCTCGGCCTCCCAACGTGCTGGGATTACAGGCGTGAGCCACTGTGCCCGGCTGACCTTTTTTATATATACTTGTTGGCTGCATATATGTCTTATTTAGAAAAGTGTCTGCTCATGTCCTTTGCCCACTTTTTAATGTGGTTGTTTGTTTTTTTCTTGTAAATTTGTTTAAGTTCCTTATAGATGCTGGGTATTAGACCTTTGTCAGATGCATAGTTTGCAAATATTTTCTCCCATTCTGTAGGTTGTCTGTTTACTCTGTTGATAGTTTCTTTTGCTGTGTAGAAGCTTTTAAAGTTTAATTAGATCTCATTTGTCAACTTTTGCTTTTGTTGCAATTGCTTTTGGAGTCTTTGTCATGAAATCTTTGCCTGTTCCTATGTCCAAGATGGTATTGTTTACATTATCTTCCAAGCTTTTTATAGTTTTGACTTTTACAGTTGAGTCCTTAATTCATCTTGCATTGATTTTTTTATACAGTGTAAGAAAGGGGTCCGGTTTCACTTTTCTGCATATGGCTAGGCAGTTCTCTCAGCACCATTTATTAAATAGGGAGTACTTTCCCCATTGCTTGTTTTTGTTAGCTTTGTCAAAGAACACATGGTTGTAGTTGTGTGGCCTTATTTCTGGACTCTCTGTTCTGTTCCATTTGTCTATGTATTGGTTTTTGTACCACTATCATGCTGTTTTGGTTACTGTAGCTTTGTAGTATAGTTTTAAGTTGGGTAACATGATGCCTCCAGCTTTGTTTGTTCTTTTTGCTTAGGATTGCCTTGGGTATTCAGGCTCTTTTTTGTTTCCATATACATTTTAAAATAGTTTGTTCTAATTCTGTAAAGAATATCGTTGGTAGTTTGATAGGAATAGCATTGAATCTATAAATTGCTTTGGATAGTATGGCCATTTTAATGATATTGATTCTTCCTATCCATGAGCATGGGATGTTTTCCATTTGTTTGTGTCATCTCTGATACTTCTGAGCGGTGTTTTGTAATTCTCATTGTAGAAATCTTTCACCTCCCTGGTTAGCTATATGCCTAGGTATTTAAATAGGATTGTATTTCCTATTCAGCTCTCGGCTTGATTGTTATTGGTGTATAGGAATGCTAGTGATTTTTGTACATTGATTTTGTATCCTGAAACTTTGTTGAAGTTGTTGATTAGCTGAAGGAGCTTTTGGGGTTTTCTAGATCTAGAAAGACTATGAGGTTTTCTAGATGTAGAACTACGTCATCTGCAAACAGGGATAATCTGACTTCCTCTCTTCCTATTTGGATGCCCTTTATTTCTTTTTCTTGCTGATTTCCCTGACCAGAACTTCCAATACCATCTTGAATAGCAGTGGTAAGAGAGGGCAACCTTGCAAGACCGTATTGTTGATAAATAATTGTTAAATTTAGTAGAAATAAAGGGCATACTGAAGTGTTTAGGGGTATCTGCAATGTACTTTAGCAAAATTAAAAGAGGGTAAAAAAAGAAGCAGGTATGGAGAAAAGTTGATAGTTGCTGAAGCTCGGTGATAGGCAATGTTGTACTCTGTACTCGTGAGCATGCTTGGGAAAGTTCATAAGGAAAACTTTAAAAGAGGTTTAAGTTGACATCACATTGCAAACATCTTGGATTCACTGCTCTCTAATACTTGGAACTCTGTTGTCTTATCTCAGTCTACATTATAACCTCTCATCTGAATTTGCGCTTTTTTCCAGCTTTGGTACCCAAGGATCCTCTAGGTTTATTTTTCTGGCTTTGGCCTCTTGGCACACTGCTAGTGCTGCCCCCTTTCATTGACTTGGAGCAGCTTGCATGAGGCCAGCTGCTACCCCAAAAAACTGTTCTTATGAGTGAAAAAAAAGAGGAAATTTCTGGAGGTTGCTGATTGGCTTCTTTCCCCAGTTGTCTTCCGCCCACTTTTGTTCCATGGTCAAAGACAAAGCTATACTTTCAGTCAAACATTTCTTATTATCTTTCTACACTTATTTGGAGAATGAAAGCAGCTGACTGTCTTTCCTTTTTTTTTTAGACAGATTCTCGCTTTAGTGCCCAGGCTGGTGTGCAGTGGCACCATCACAGCTCACTGAAGCCTCAACCTCCCAGCCAATTCTACCTCAGCCTCCCGAGTAGCTGGGACTACAGGCACGCACCACCACACTTGACTAATTTTTGTATTTATGTTGCCTAGACTGGTCCCAGACTCTTGGCCTTAAGTGACCTTCTCGCCTCTGGTTCCCAAAGTGTATGGGCATGAAGAAAAACACCTGGCCTGATTTTCTATTAATAATAATTATATACCTTTGTATTAATATATGTAGTTATGCTCCTGCCCTGTCTTTCAAGTTTCTAAAAAACAAAATTATACTTCTATAAGCCTTGTACAATTTTCTAAAGAAGTTTCTAGGATAAAACATGCCACTGGAAATATCCCCAAGGAAACGAATTGCTTCTCCTAAGTATTTCTTCCAGCCTACCAACCACGGGGTCTCCTCTTCCTTTCTTCCTTTTGGTACCCTCTTATTATCCTAATTACAGAGAGCAAAACAAAGAATGTTCATAAAGTGGTAAAACTCAAGTGGCAGAAGATCAGAATCCTCCTATAATAATACGAGAAATTGTCCAAGCTTTCTAAAGAGAGCTGCTTTGCATGCATTTTCACTTAATCCTCAAAATACTCCCAAATAATGTTTGTTATTATGTCACCATTTTACAGATGTAGAATCTGAGGATCAGTGCTATTAAATAAAGTTACCCAATCCCATCAAGCTAATAAGTGTCAATGCAGAGATTCGGACTCAGGGCTGTCCGAATTGAAAGCCTGGGCTGTGGAACGCCATCTAACACTGCCTCACAAATCCTCATTTATTCAGGACTCACATCAATATTAAACACTCTTCCTCCCCAGTCAGGCCTCTTCCTTGTTGCTGCGTGAGTGACCGTGCTGTTAGTCACCACCGTGAAAAGAGACCTTTGTGACAGTTAATGGTCTACATGCATGTAGGAGACTCAAAATAAAGCAAAATAGCCTATTTGCATAAATAGAATCTGCTCAAACGTCAGCAAGCATGAGCTGGCAACAAATGTGAAGACAAGGCAAAGAGGAGGAAGGACCACCGCTTGCCTCACACCCTCCCTTGTCCCCACAGCCACTGTCCTGGACCCTGGGACCCGCCAGGGAGCACGTCCTGTCAGATAAGCCCCAGCCAGACAGACGTTGTCATTCGACTTCAGCACATCACTCCAATCCAGATCAATTCCAAGCTAGACACCCAATCATGAGTGGAATTTGGTTTGACACATACCTGGCTGTGAAAGCCATGTTCTCGCCCCCACCCTTGCCCACTTGACCCCCATAGCCTCATATGTCAGAATGTGACATCCCAGGTGTCAGCTGTAACACCAAGTGCACACAGCAAGAGAAAGATGGGCAATGACAGCAGAGGCTCTGGTGCCCAGCCCAAGCCTGGCACCAGGACTGGCCTCCTGCCTGGGAGGAAAGAGCGGGGCCCACAGCTGTGTGTCAGGGAGGTTGGGACTACAAAACCCCTTCAGCTGGGTGCCATGGGGTCTGGAATACCACTGCCAGAACTGCCAGAATTTTTCTTTTGCTTCAGCATTGTCCTCTCCTCATAAACTCTGAGTCATTCAATGTGAATTTGGATATGAAACAGCATTTCCCTGGCTGGAAGGACCCAGAGGTGCAAGAGTGTAGACATGAAGTTACCAAAGACAAGATAACTCAGTTTTCCCTAGCACTGACTCTTGAGGCAAAGTAGGGAAATAATATATGCTAAAAGGAGGCAAAAATGGATGTTTACTAAGCATTTAGTAAGTACCAGCCTTGTATAGTTGCTTTGTATACAATATATTTTATTACTGGAGCAACACAGCAAAGCTCCTAAAGGAAGCTGCTCAAGGTCCATACACTTACTAAGTAATGGCCCTGGAATCATGGCTGGTGCACTCCACAGTATCCTTTCTTCCTGTTAACCTTATTTCCCTAGGGCCAGGAGAGCAGTGTTGGGCACACCAGGTTAAGTTCTCAGTTCTTTGCATTATCCCTCCTGTCTCACACCCCAGACAGAGATGGGAAGGAATGGTCAAATATGGAATCTCATCAATTTCCAAGCTCCCAGGCTCCCATGACAGCTGAAAGGCTCCCCTTCCTCCCATACATCCTGTGGTACTCTTGGGACTGTGCAGGTTCCTGATTGACCAGGTAGGAGTTTTGAGGCCCTATGAGAGCAGAGTCTTGGCCCCATCATGCTGAGCCATTGGTGATGACTTCTTGACACGATGATGAGTCAAATGCTTGTAGTAATCTCCGTCTCATCTTGGCGGATGCTGCAGGCAACAGCATAGATGGCCATAGAGTACTGTGTTCCCAGACTTCAGGATTCCTAATTTTTAAAAGCATTAAGGACTGTCATGTAGTTCACAATGTTCCATTTTGCCAAGCAAATATATAAACCTCCACTATTTATTATCATTATAAGTTCATAAAGAAGAGAACTTTAAATACCAAAAGTATAGGAAGGGCATCATCTCATAAAAGACAGGCTTTCCCAAGAAAAAAAGTTTGCAAGGTGATGTTGATATGTACATATTTCATATTTGTCAGAGTTGTATGAAAATATCATCAATAACCTGCATAAGTTTTTAGACTAACATTAAAGGATCCTTGATTAAGATGGAAAGGCCTTAGACTGAGAGTCAGGCTACCCAGGGTCAATCTCAGACCCCACTGCTAACTATCTATGTGGCCTTGGGCAAGTCGCATCATCTCTGTGATGCTTAGCTTCCTCCCTCATAGGATGGAGTAATAACACCCACCTTATCGGGGCATCATGAGGACTAAATGAAATAATGAGTGAAAAATGCAGATCAGAAAACATATCAATTTCCTCATCTGCTAAATAAGGGAATTAGATGAAATGAGTGTTGAGATCCCTCTCAACTCTCTCTGATTAAAGGAAAGCAGCCTAAGCTTCCTGGCCATACAGCATAGGCCTCAGAGAGGAAGTACTTTCTCAGAGAGAGAGAGAGATTGACTCTCAAAGAGAAAGTGTCCCATATCACCTGGGATGGGTCAGGTTTTGGGTCAACCCTAGCAAATTCTCAACCCCTGTTTCACCTATGCCTATGTCCTTTTCCTGGTCATCTTCATACACAAATAAAAGCAGCAAATGCTTTTGTGCTCTGTTTTGGCAAAGTTGGGATTCCAGAGATAGCCATGGTGAGTGGCCCACTCTAAGAAGCTGAGATCAGGGTCAAGAAGTAAAACACAAAGACATGAAGAATTAAATAACACAAAGTGTCAACCCAGATCACGTAACTGGCTTTGAGTTCACTGAGCCCCTGAATCCCATTCCATCTCTGCCACTCTGTGTTCTAGAATGCAACACTCTCAAGAGAATCAAATCTCAGGAAAGACAGGGAAAGAAAGTGGGCACAGGGCACGTGGTACACGCAGTGCTCACGCACGATGTGGAAGATGAAGCAGTGGGATGTCTTCGTTTTTCCCTCCGTTGTTCTTCCATTTCTGCCTCCCAGGTCCTCATCCACCTGGGATGCACAAGGAATGAAAGGTCCCACACTGCTTAAGTTTGCCATTGGGGCAGGAATCATTGACTTATGCTCACTTGCTCTTCCTTACATGCAAAGAGATTTACATGTTAGGTGTATGAGGCCAGGGACAGCTTAGGCAGGAGAAACATTTTGCAAAGCTCCAAGAATGATTTAAAAGCACTACAGGCTTAATGCATGGAGCATTGGGCTGGATACAGGTGCATTGGTGGCACCTGTCTTTGCCTAACTGTTGGATTTCATCCCTTCTCTAGACCCCATTGTCAGAAAACCTGGACAAAGCCCAGCCCCTTCCATGAAGTGCATAGATAGTCCTGCCAGTGCCAAGATGTTCTGGAAAACTGACAACCATGTGAAGAAGGCTATGAGTGTGTATGTGTATGTGCATGCATGTGTGTATGTGTGTGTGTTCACATTACCTATCAGGAAAGATGAGGACAATCCAGATGCAGTTTGCTAGGGATACTATCCTACACTTTTGGCATGTTATCAGATTAAGCTGTGAAGATCGTACTTGCAATGTCAAAGTGCAGCTGAAGGTCAGCATGCCCAAGGTAAGTGGCTTTAGAAGTTCTTACTAGGAAAGGAAGATTGAGCTGAACACACCTCATATCCTCTCCAACTTACCCAAAGCCCATTAACTAGGCTGAGTGAGCTGTATCCAGCCCTACAGATTCTAATACTTGGAAGTATGTATGAAGAAGTTCAAAGATGCATGAGTCAATGGGAGCTGAGAGTGGGCAGTGGTGGAGGTTTGAAACAGGTAACAGACCTAGAGAATGTTTCATAGCTGCCAATACTAGGTTTCACATCTGTTCTTTTACGGTAAAGCTTATGGTACATCCATGGCAGATAGGAGGCAGGTTTCTGCGCTCTTGCCTTACACAGGGTCTCTTTTTAAAAATTATTTGCACATGTGAGCCAGAAGCTTTCAAGCAAAATCCTGCAAACTTTATTGCCTTTTTCTGAACAGGAGAGAGAGTTTCTGTTAGAGCCATCACAATTAAAATGGCATCAAAAGAGGCATCTGTATGGAAATAGAATAAAATAATTAAAAAGATGAAATAATTCAAAGGGTGCACACAAAGCATTCATCCCCTCTCTCACCTCATGCTCGTACCTTTTTCCCCCAGGAGGAACTGACTTTTAAAATATTGCAGGTATCAACAGGAAATCTGCTGAAGATGCAAGAGTGAAGTTTAATAGGGTCTGCTTGTGCTTGATCACCTTGCCGCCAGTGGGGACACCTACTGTTGGGAAAAATGACAGGTCAGGTAAAAAAAGAAACGAACAGCGAATAGGGTGAGCATCCTGGGACAGGCAGCACTTCAGCGAGTAATCTTCTGCCAGAGCAGGGAGAGAGATGCCAGGACCTGCCAGAGCTGGACTGCAGCAGAGAACTTTACCTCTTCTAGGATGGATGTAGGGGACAGGCCTGGAATGCAGGTTTTCCAAAAGCCCTAAGCTCCAAAAAAAACTGTATATTACAAAGACATTGAACTTAGACTGATCTATTAGGTATTGGCTAGGATACTGTATTAGTATGCATTTCCCAGAAAAACAGAACCAATAAGATATAAGATTTATTAAATAAAATTTATTTATTATGAGAAATTGGCTCACACAATCAAGGAGACTGAGTAGTCACACAATCTGCATCTGCAAGCTAGAGACCTAGAAAAGTCAAGGTGTAGTTCCAGCCTAATTCCGACAGCTGAGAACCAGGAGAACCAATGGTTTCGGTTCTGATCCAAGAACAAAGGCCAAAACCAGAATCAGGTTTCAGTTCCGATGCAAGAACCAGTGCGCCGAAGGTGTAAGTTCTAATTCATATCTAAACCCTAAGACGCAACCATAGTAATGGTGTAAGTCCCGTTCAGGGGCAGGGGAAGACCAATGCTTCAGTTCAAGCAGTCAGGCATGGAGAGTAAATTCTCCCTTATTCAGTCTTTCGTTCTGTTTAGACCTCCAGTGGTTTGGATAAGGCTCACCCACACTGGGTAGGTCCATCTACTCTACTCAGTCAACCAATTCAATTAAAAGATTGGTTCAGCTCAATCTTCTTTTCCTAGTAAGGTCTTCTAAAGCCACTTACCTTGGGCATGCTAGTCTCTTCCAGAAACACCCTCACCGACACACCCAGAAATAATGTTTAACCAAATATTTGTACACTCTGTGACCCGGTCAAGTTGACACATTAAATTGATCATTATAAGCACTGTTCTGTGAGCGGGTCCAAAAGGACCCTGCAAAATGGTGTGAGTTAACTTACAGTTTGTGTGTAAAATCCTACACATTGCCAAGTGTGCTCTGGGACTGCTTCCCAATATGCAGTGGTTATTGCCAATCCTCCTCACCACAAAATAAATGTAATTCACTGCAGCATTACTTGGTAATCTCCTGCTGACTTCTGAGAGTAAATGGACAAGTGCAGCAACTGTATTTGAGAAGGACATGGTGACCATAATCATCTGGCTGCCAAATGTATTCGGTCCTGCCCCAATTGGTAACAGCAGCATCACCTCCTAAGGTGGGTCAGTTGGCCTTCTTCCCTTACCTTACTTGGTGGTTTCTGTCAGATAGA
This sequence comes from Piliocolobus tephrosceles, assembly GCF_002776525.5. NCBI lineage: Eukaryota > Metazoa > Chordata > Mammalia > Primates > Cercopithecidae > Piliocolobus > Piliocolobus tephrosceles. The sequence continues at coordinate 21,842,432 of NC_045434.1, read as the reverse complement.
GTTCACAGTGCTAAGACAGCAGCCATAGATGCTAGTGGCAGGCTATGTGTCCTGGAGGAAGGATTTCTTCTTTGTGAAGTAGACTTCCAGACCCACAAACACTAGAGTTATGGGAACAGGATGTACAAATCCCCTAAGTAGGTCATTGGGAGTGATGGAAGTGGGTCACTCTGACTTCTAACCCTTGGCTCCAGATTCACATACTTTATATATCAGGGACACAGTACCATAAAATGGTCATTGATCTAGATGTACACTATGTTCTGGAAGATGGTGCCCTATCATTGCAAGCCATCATTTCTAAGCTTGTGCTGTCTTAAAAAAAATTCATTCTGTAATTCTGTTGAGATAGTAGTATTTGGATGGTGTTGCGTATGATAGGAAAGTGAACCCCATGGTCATTTGCTCACTGCTATCCTTCCTTTGCTATAAAGTGGATTCCTTGGTCCAATGCGATATGATGTAGAATGCTATGTCAGTGGATCATATGCTTTAGAAATCCTCAAAAACTGGTACCAGACAAGGCCTTGAGGTAGGAAAGGCAAACTCAAATGTCAAATACCTGTTGATTTCCATCAAGATGAATTTTTGCCCTTTATGGGGTAGAAGAGATCCTGTGTTCTCAAGTTACTATCAAATGGTTAGTTTGTCTCCTTGAAGAATGGGGTGCCATATTTGGAAAGGGGCTTACTCTGGTCTATGTTGCTAGCATATACATTTTTTAATGGCAATAACTAGATTACCCTTGGTGAGCAGGAGTCCTTGCTATTGAACCTGCTCCCTGCCACCATAGCCATTTTGTTTATGTGCCCATTGAGCCAGCACTGGGCTGGCCAATGAGAAAAGCAGGCACTTTCTGCCTCATTCTAGGTGATTGTTTAGTGCCTCTTCTTCAGTGGATACTCTTGGGTGAATGTTACTTAAGCGATGCAAAATCCTCATTCTTTTTGCCCACTTTCATAAATCCATCCACATATGTCCTTCCTAGAACTCCTTGTCTCTGACCTCTAAATATCTCTTCTTCCAGGTTCCTAACCATTAGCCAAGCCATTTGCCATTGCCATGAGTCTCTGTATGTTTTTATCTCAGTCCACTTTTTTTCCAAACACAAAATATAAGGCCAGTGAATCACTCAGATCTCTGCCAATTCTAATAATTTCTGTTTCCCACTGTATTTCATAGCATTACCCAAGAGTGGGTGTTCTCCTGCTGCCATCCATTTGGGACTTTTCCTCCTCAGCCACAGCATCATAAAGGACTCTTCAAGTTGTCAAATTTGTGAGCTGAGGGAGAAGCACCAGTGTAACAGCGGGAATAACATGAGACTCTGGGCCTTCGGCTCTTGTAGCTCACTGTGCCCTCTGGGTCTATTTATATCTGAGCCCGTATAAAACACTTCCGTCTTATAATGGGTAGTTGCTAGGTCCACTGTGTCTTAAAATTTGTTGGGTCTGATTGAAACCAATTTATGAGAGGATGTCTGGCTGCACAGTCATTTGATATTCCAGATCAGGTACTCATCTCTCCTAGATCCCAGTAGTACACTGGAGCTCTTTTTTCAACTGGTGTCTAATTTTCTGATGCAAAAGGCATGATCTTGTTCCAAAATTTTATGGGTTCATATTGTGGTACTTTCACTGTGGCTTGACATAGCTACACAGCATGTCTTTTCCCACCGTAGATACCTATAATATCATGGGGACTACTAGGTCATATGGTTCAAGTTGCAGGGCTGTTTATACTGCAGCTGCAACTTCCTTTTTTTTTTTTTTTTTTATTTTTTTTTTTAGACAGAGCCTTGCTCTGTTGCCCAGGCTGGAGTGCAGTGGTGCAATCTCGGCTGACTGCAACCTCCGCCTCCCAGGTTCAGCGATTCTCCTGCCTCAGCCTCCCAAGTAGCTGGGATGATAGGCATGTGCCACCACGCCTGGCTAATTTTTGTATTTTTAGTAGAGATGGGGTTTCACCATGGTGGCCAGGCTGGTCTTGAACTCTTGACCTCAGGTGATCTGCCCGTCTCAGCTTCCCAAAGTGCTGGAATTACAGGCATGAGCCACCATGCCCGGCCTAACTGAAACTTCTATAGAGCCCTTTCCTACTCTAGACTTCACTCAGAGTTAGAAATTTTCCATGTTACCTGGTAAGTGGTCAGAGCAGTATGTCCACGTGTGGAAGTCCTGCTTCTTCCAGAACCCAAAGAGAACTATCAGGTATTGTGATTCTTTCTCAGAAGATATAAATTGAAATAATCTGCCCTTATTTTTGGAAGGACAATCTCAACATGCCTCATAGCACTGAACTTCTAAAAAGGTCACTAATATGGCAGGTCTCTGAATATGCATAGATTTTATTTTATTCATTGATTTTTATTTTTTTGAGATGAGTCTCTGTCACCCAGGCTGAGTGCAGTGTCATGGTCATGGCTCACTGCAGCCTTGACCTCCCAGGCTCAAGCAAGCCTCGCACCTCAGTCTCCCAATTAGCTGGGACTATAGGCACATGCCATCATGCCCAGCTAATTTTTTATTTTTTGTAGAGATGAGGTTTCACTATGTTGCCCAGGCTGATCTCAAATTCCTGGATGCAAGCGATCCTCCCACCTTGGCCTCCCAAAGTGCTGGGATTACAGGCATGAACCACTGCATAAGTTATGGAAAATAACTTATTTGCCATATCAAAGGCTGCATACCATATGCTTGATGCTGTGTTAATCTTCTCTAGCAAAGAAATCACACCTGGCACAGCAGTTGCAATTGGGGCTAATATTTGTATGAGTTTACAGTAATGTGACTGTCATGTTCTAGTATCCTTCTAGTTTTAGTAGGGACTAAACCAGTAAATTAATGGGGATATGATGAGGACCACCATCCCTTCATCCTTTAGGTCTTTAAGCATTTCATTAATCTCTTCCATTCACTCTAGCATGCGATATTGCTTTCGGTTTACTATTTTCATAGGGAAGTGGGGTTGGAGGAAGAGAAGTTTCAGAAGATTACACTTGGTCTTCTTCATTACAGTAGCTCTTACCCCACAGTCCAAGGAACACCGTGAGCTTTCTGTCAACTACCAAGTACATACATTTCAATTATTCTTTCAGTTACTGAGGAATATCCCAAGTGTGGGTCCACGGACTGAGTGGATACACTGTGGGCAATCACAGTTGTGGATACACTAAGACCCCATACTCTGACAACAAGACCATGATGACTCTCTGGGTCTCAGATATCAGTGTCAACTTGGGAACTATGTCTCATGGTCCTCAAACTATTTGGGTCGTCCTCTTCCCCTAGTACATGATCACTTGAGAAAATGGCCAAGGGCCTTTTGGGAAAATAATGAGAAAATCATTACCATATATATTTTCTATAAAATTTGAAGGGTCTCATTACCTAGGGACTCAGTTTTTTTGTTTCTGTTTTTTGTTTTTTGTTTTCTATCAGTGGGTTCTGAATCTGAAAACTGACTTGAGTCTGGGTATCACATCCTGACTTTTATTGAGATGGCCGTCCTCAGTCCTCAGTCTCTTAATCATCTATCCTTGATTTCTTTGAGTTTATAGATTGAAACACTCTTATTGACTTATAGATTGAAATACTCCTATTGACTGTCCATTTATCTTGTCCCGAGGAATGCCATATTTAGCTAACTATCTCCATAAGTGAGTGATCTCCCTAGTTGCACTCCAACCTCATTACTCATTACAATAATTATCCTCAGAGTCAGTGAGATTTAGTTACGTAGCTTCTAGGAGACCTCTAGAAATGAGCAACTCGATATCTCCTGAGACAGATTATTCTGTTATTACACATCCAATTATGTTGAAATCCCTTTTTGTGCAGCAGAAATATTCTTCCTGGAATTGCTATCCATGTGACATACCTTTAGGTATTTGAAGGTAGCAACCGCACAAATCCCCTCCTTTACTTCCCTCACAATGATTAGCTCCACTTGCTTCTAGACTAATCTCCACAGAATCAAGCCTTCGTATTCATTATCTGGATTAAAGTACTAATCTTGGGTTATCTGGAGAAGAAAGAGAACACATTGCCCTACTGAGATGAGGGAAAGTTACAATAAAATAGTAACACAAAGAGATAACGTGTTTGGAGTGTTTACTGTGTACTGGGTCCTGTGCAAAGGACTTTACTCACATTATACTCACAAAAAATTCATTTATGCAAGAAATATTTATTAATCACCTAAATCATTCTAGAAACTGGGGATACAGCAGTAAAGAATACCAAAAAACCTGCCCTTATAGAGCTTACATTCTAGAGGTGGGAAAGAGGCAATAAATAAGATAATTGAGTGCTATATATAGTATGTTAGGTGTTGAGCGCTAAAGAAAATAATAAAATGAGGAAAGAGGATAGGAAGTGCCAGATGGTTTACAAGGTTAGGTATTGTGTTCAAGAAAGTTCTCACAAAAAGGTAAGTGGAGTGAAGACCTGAAGGAGGTAAAAGAGTGACCTTTGTGGATATCTGGGAAAGACTGTCCCCAGGAGAATGAACAATAAGGGCAAACACCCTGAGGTAGGTATTATCATCTCCATTTTTACAGATGGGAAAATGACTTGCCCAAGAGCCCATTGCTTGAAGACGGAGCCAGGATTCAAACTCAGGTCTGCTTGATGTTACAGCTAGTGTACCATACACCTGCCTGGTGATGTAGTGTGAGTGGCATTTGGCAATCTAGAAACACTCTATGCTATGGATGATGACACAAAGCCTAGAAGCAGGAAGCAACTTGCTTGGATGAACACATGTGGATATCGGCTGAGCTGAGACTAGAGTGCTGTCATTTCCATTCCACCATCCCTGCTTCCAGAATCCAGGCATTTTTCTTCTGGCTAGAAATATTTCCCAGAAAAGTTAATGGACTTGGGATAACTTTATCAACGTGTTTTGCCAATTGGCATTTTAAAGTCTTGTCATGCCCCAACCATACTAATTGATGTCTTTGAGCTCTGATTTTCTCTCATTAGTAGGTGTGGGTCAGTTATGGAGCATAGATTACAGAGTTAGAAACACCTAAACCTGATAACAGGCCCCACACTTCTGTAGCTATGTGATCTTGGGTAAGTTATTAAATATCTCTAACTCCCACATCATCCACAGAACGAGGATAGAAATACCTGCCAGGGATTTGGTGGGGATTAGATAAATTAGTACTTGTACAGCACCTCACACAGTGACTGGTACACGGGAGATGCACTAAATGTATTCACTGCCTTCTCCCTATGTAGTTAGTTGTCTTTTTACATGCACAACTCTTGCTTTCTTAATTTATTATAGTATTTTGAGAATTTAGAGGTTGTCATATATATATCTAGCTACTCATCACATTTTATGTTATACGGTGATGCACAGTAAATGCTTAAAAGTGATTATTTGATTGCTGGATTAGCGGGGAAGAGAAAGAGAGATTATTGCTTTGGGGCTCTGTTGATGCCACAGTCTTCCAGTTGCAACATCTGTCAATTCACTGCTCACCAGAGTTGTTTTGGCTGATGTGACTGGCCAGCGGGTATCCTTTGCTTCTTCAAAAGTCAGTATGTGTCATTCTGGAAGAGAGGCCACTTTTCAGATAGGGGAAGACATTTCTTCAGTCAAGAGAAGAGGACTTGCTGTCACCACCAGAGCATCCATGCCATCAATAGATTCTTGCAATTTCCTGGTAAGAAGGCAAAATTCCAGTTTAACTCACAACTTTAACACCGGCTATCCACAGATCTTTCATCAGGACTGCTATCAAAGAGTCAAATTGACCGATTTCAGTTTTTATTTCTTTCGCCCACCCTCTGGCAAGATCTCAATGAGCAGCTAACCAGCTGAAAATAGGAGAAGATATACCCAAAGGATTATAAATTATGCTACTACAAAGACACATGCACACGTATGTTTATTGCGGCACTATTCACAATAGCAAAGACTTGGAATCAACCCAAATGTCCATCAGTGACAGACTGGATTAAGAAAATGTGGCACATATACACCATGGAATACTATGCAGCCATAAAAAAGGATGAGTTTGCGTCCTTTGTAGGGACATGGATGCAGCTGGAAACCATCATTCTTAGCAAACTATCACAAGAAGAGAAAACCAAACACCGCATGTTCTCACTCATAGGTGGGAACTGAACAATGAGCTCACTTGGACTCGGGAAGGGGAACATCACACACTGGGGCCTATCATGGGGAGGGGGGAGGGGGGAGGGATTGCATTGGGGAGTTATACCTGATATAAATGATGAATTGATGGGTGCTGACGAGTTGATGGGTGCAGCACACCAACATGGCACATGTATACATATGTAACAAACCTGCACGTTATGCACATGTACCCTAGAACTTAAAGTATAATAAAAAAAAAAAAAAATAGGAGAAGAAGAAAAAGGCCTGGACCTAGATGATTCAGGAAATGGCTCATCAGCCACCAAAAATTGAAGCCACTTTTCATTCATATAATATGGAAAAAAGTCTCCATGATAAATATTAGGTATAGTTCAATGGAGTCACCTGTTTATAATTTATTTTTAAGAAAAAAAATGTGATTCATTTTTGCAGCACTTTCTCCTACATTAGCTTGTTTAATCTTCATAACAACTCTATGAAATAGTTATTATTACCCATGTTTTACAGATGAAGCAACTGATCCTAGTAATATTAAATGACTTGCTCAAGGTTACACAGCTGGTAAGTTACAAACCCAGGACTTAAATCTGCATGCTCTTAATTTGACCAATGGTTTTCCCCTTCCCCTTGTTTATCTGCCTCCACCTAAAAAAAAGCTAATGAAGAACATTCTGTACTGGCCCTATCATAGGTCAATGACAGTTTAGAGGGAATGTTAGATACCTGTCTCCTTTTTTGTAGCAAATCGCACATAGAAACCAGCCTTAATATAAAAACACTGTCAGAGAAAAAACGTTTTTCAAAAGTTAATAGTGCATCTAAGATTAATTCATACTTGTTTCTGAATAGCTGAGAAGAGCTCAAAGACATGAAGCATTACTCGTATTCATTACAGAAGGCAAAGGTGCCAGTACTCTCATTTTATGGCCAGGGATAAAGAAGAGAGAAAGGGAATGTATAACAAAGCTGAAAAAACAGCCAGTACTTCTAATTTCTGAGCTCAAATTTGGCAAAATTCAGCTTGACAAACTTAAAAAAATCTATCAATAAATTTCCAAAATAAGAAATTATGGAAAATGAGGATTATTGTGTTAGAGTGATAGAATTATAAAGATTTTTTTTCTGTTTTCACATATTTTGCAATGACTTTCTATCATTTTGTGTAAGGAAGATATAAAGCAATCATTATGATTATTTTAGTGGACGCTTTGAAAATATCCATTTGCCCAGGGCTAGGCAATCACTTTCCACCAAATTCCCAAAATGACAATTGATTGAGTTGACAATAGCTAAAGACAGATTTTTTTATGGGTGAGAGGTGCTAATAACATCTTCTCATATTGGTACATAGAACTGGGTCTCGTGGAATTAGTACTCTGCACCTGAACACTGACGGGCTCAACATTTTCTAGTCCTTCTCAGAATGAACATTGAAGTGGGGTTTGATGTTTTTAACTAAAGTCTTTTAGCACAGATTCTCTAGCAACATTCTCCCTTTTATTTTTACCTAAAGGGCTTGAAAGATTTTTAAACCAATTATTTCAGTAATATGCCAAATTCACTAACTTTGGAATTTCTCATTTAGTTCAATAGCTTTTATAATTCCTCATTTAGTTTAGAATGCTAGAGCTTGAGTAAGAGAAAACAGTTAATTTTCTTGTCTGCAGATGAAGAAACTGAGGCTGAGAGAATATAGTTCCAAATTTAAAGTAAGTACATAGCATAGCATAGCATAGCACAGCACAGCATTTATAGTATTTTCCCAATTATAATTACAGGTACTCCTATAAAATAAGTACACCTGTTCCTCTCCTTGATGTTACCGATGTCCTTGATTATAATTACATCAGAGGCTGGGCATGGTGGCTCATGCCTGTAATCACAGTATTTTGAGAGGTCAAAATGGGAGGATCGCTTGAGGCCAGGAGTTGGAGGCCAGCCTGATCAACATAGCGAGACCCCATCTCTATTTTATTTTTTGAAAAGATTATTAAAATATTAAAGTAAAAAAAAATATGCATTAGTTCAGTAGAAAGTACTTTAGCCCTTGGTATCGAGGGCCCAAGAGTAAATTTGGACTATGGACTTTTCACATTTGACAGTGAAAGAGGGACACATACTGTATACACATGAACTGACATATGGACAATTTTAATTTCACTTGTCTTCTCATAGGAGAATATTATCCCATGGCTTAAAAATCTTAAATAGAATCTAGGAAATCAAGAAAAAATGAAGCCATGAAAATGAGGAGCACAGATGAGAATTTCCCAGGCTCTGGCATGGACTCTCAGGCACGTTTCCCTGAGTTGCCTTCACTTTCTCAGAAGATGCCTATTTAGTGGGCACCATATTTAGGCAGCACAATTGCATAGAGTTAGAAGCTTAGGCTCCAGCCCTGGAGCTGCCAATGATCATCTGTGTGATTTTGAGAAAATCACTTAATACCTCTGGGTCCCCTACCTCATCTACCAAAATAAAGGGTTGGACTAAAGATTGTTTTAAATCATTTGGATTGCATGAAACTGACTCAGGTTATTTTAAGCAGAAAAAGAGTAAATCAGAAGGATATCAGGGAGCACTCAGAATTTTACCTGGATAATTAGTTTTGGGGAAAAGCTGGAACCAGGAGAGCTTGGTGAGGGGTATGGGGGTGGGACCTGATGGTAGAAATGTAGTGTAGATGCAAGTCTCATTGGAGTGAGCTGGTGCTAAAGTGAATGAGCTTCTAAGATTCTTTGTCCTTGAACCTCAAGTTCCAGATCTTAGGACTTCGGTTAGTTGGCCTAGGGTAAGTTCATGTGACAAAATCTCAACTAGAAGATAGCAGTCAACGTAACTTACAGCCTCATCAAGACAGCACACAGTAGCCAATGAGCAGATATTGGACAGCCAGAAAATGTAGTGTCTTTGGAACTTCCTAGCTCTCTCCTTCCTTCCTCTTTTTCCCCATTTTTCCTCCCCTCTTTTCTTCTTTCTTTCTCT